>NW_027507903.1:347656051-347819180 GCF_037356315.1 Lithobates pipiens
GCTATAATAAAATATTTACAAAAATGTGAGGAATAGGGATGGCCTTGCGGTTCTCCCGGTGGTCGGTCCACGGCAAATTTTGCTCATTTGCGATTCGCCAAACCGGCGGACTTCTGGTGCTGTTGACGCAGCGGACATATGCGTTTACATTGTGAAGAACTTTGACCCATGACACATCCATCATGGGGTACAGGACAGCCAATTGAGACATTTCAGCACATGGACAATTGGACATACCCCCTACCTTATAAACAGACCTGATCTGGTGGCCATTTTATATTCTGTCTTTTGTCAGCGTAGAGACAGGACGCTGTGTGGAGCAGGGACAGTCAGTTTAATCACTAGCTATTACTATTAGGTCCACAAAAGTCCTTTTAAGGACTGGTATAGGTGTACAGTATATAGGGTTGTCATAAACTTAGAATATACTTTCTTTCAAATATACAAAATATATTCTGGTGCACTGCTGCTGACTGCTGTGCTGCTGAGTGCACTGCTGACCGATTCTGCAGCTGTCTTTTGTCAGTGTAGGGAAAGGACGCTGTGTGGAGGAGAGACAGTCAGTTTAATCACTAGGTATTACTATTAGGTCCACAAACATCCTCTTAAGGACTAGTATAGGTGTA
This sequence comes from Lithobates pipiens, assembly GCF_037356315.1. Taxonomy (NCBI): domain Eukaryota; kingdom Metazoa; phylum Chordata; class Amphibia; order Anura; family Ranidae; genus Lithobates; species Lithobates pipiens. Next base: position 347,656,678 of record NW_027507903.1, read on the forward strand.
CAGTATATAGGGTTGTACACGTATAGTATACTTTCTTTCAAATATAGAAAGTATATTATGGTGCATTGTTGACTGCTGTGTGCTGACCGATTCTGCAGCTGTCTTTTATCAGTGTAGGGACTGAGGGACAGTTTGGTGTTTGGAGCAGGAAGTCTGCAAATCACTAGCTACTAGGTCCACAAAGGTCCTTTTAAGGACTGGTATAGGTGTACAGTATATAGGGTTGTACCCGTATAATATACTTTCTTTCAAATATAGAAAATATATTATGGTGCACTGCTGACTGCTGTGCTTCTGAGTGCTGACCGATTCTGCAGCTGCCTTTTATCAGTGTAGGGACTGAGGGACAGTTTGGTGTTTGGAGCAGAGACAGTCTGCAAATCACTAGCTACTAGGTCGACAAAGGTCCTTTTGAAGGACTGGTATAGGTGTACATTATAAAGGGTTGTACACGTATAATATACTTTCTTTCAAATATAGAAAGCATATTATAATGCACTGCACTGCTGTGCTGCTGACCGATTCTGCAGCTGTCGTTTCTCAGTGCAGGGAGCGACAGTTTGGCGTTTGGAGCAGGGACAGTCTGCAATTCACTAACTACTAGCTAGCTACTATTAGGGCCACAAAGGTCCTTTTAAGGATTGGTATAGGTGTACTATTTGGTGTGCAGTATATAGGGGTGTAATACACGTAAAAAATGCTTGCACATATAGAAAGCATAGTATAGTGCATTTCCACTGTGCAGCATTGTGACTGCTGAGTGGTTCTGCAGCGATACTACAAAGAGTGACAAACGCAATTAGAAAAAAGTATTATAACTGGTGTGATAGACCAGTGCCCCCCCAAAACGACAGATTGAAGTGGGGTGTTATATACCTTCTTCCACATATACTGCACTTCTCTAGAGACTTTTGTCACAGGGTCATTTAAAAAATGACAGGCAGAGGAAGAGGCAGGCCCTTCTGCAGGGGTGGTAGGTGTAGGGCAGGAGCAACAGGCTTGAGCCAAAGTGGCAAATTGCGGAAGGTGTGTTAGATTACGTCAAAGGACGCACCAGACTTGGTTGAGAGGCTCACTCAGCCTTACTCTTCTGCACCCTCCTCATCACTCTCTGCTGTGTGCACCCCCAAAGACACTACCAACACCACCACCACCACATACCCTTCGCTTGAGTCACAGGAATTATTTTCTGATCCATCACAAGACATTGGCAATGCGCAGCCACTCTTGGCATTGAAACAAGAAGAGGAGGTAGAAACAACTGCCACTCAGCAGTCTGACGACAGTACCTAGATCAGCCCAAGGAGGTTGGTCCTCAGTGTTGCTGCCTACACCAAGATCTCTAATTATAGCAGTGGGGAGGGGGACGTTGATGACGTGTCTAGTGATGTCACGTGGGTGCCCACAAGATCTCGGTGCTGGTGTCAGTGCTCTCTATCACGGTGCTGGTGTCAGTGCTCAGTCTCTATCGCGGTGCTGGTTTCAGACAGTGAGGGAGATAGCAGCGGAGAAGCCAATCAGCAGGGAGTGCCAGCAACATGGCTGAGGATCAGCACTGGACTGGCACCTCTGGACCACCACAGTGGAGCCCTGCATAGGTGGGGGTAAGGGCTGGGCAGAGGGAGGGGCTCAAGCACAGGTTGGCAGCACAGGACTGCGCTGCCCTACTGTGGCACTGATTGTCTGCTGCACCCCCCCTTCATAGCCTGGCCTGACCTTGCCTCTCCTCCATGGCCTTCATGCGCTCCTGAATTGTCAAAATTTCACAGAAAAAAGAATGCTTGTCGTTGTCGATCCCAGATTCACTTAATACTTTTGTTATGTCAGTGTGCATGTTGTGGGACTATGTGTGCACAGCTAGTATTTTGTGGCTGAAAATATGACCTGGAGGTTTTTAAGGTTCACCTACCATTAAAGTCGATGAGGTTCACAAACTTTTGGTCGCGTTACGTCCCGTTGGAAGTTCGTCCATCACTAGGGAAGAGTGTACTCACTTTTGTGAGCTACTGTACATACACACACACACTTTGCTGTAAGGGGGACAGGCTCAACTAGTATTGGCAGTGGTAAACCATGCATTAGACAGGGACACCCAGAAACAGTCCAACAGTTTTAAACAAACACAATTTCAAGGGATTTGTACAGCAAATACTTAGTATAAAACAAACAAAATATCTGCTTGTATGAGCCAGTAACAAACTCAGTTCTGTTTCTGAATAAAGAGTGGCCCCTATTGGGCTCCAAAAACAAGCAGGCAGCACATGACAACATTTAGCCTTTTCACATAGCAGCAGGCTCTCACAGGAAACATCGTAAAAGAGGCCCCTGATCATCAGTCAGTTCACATATATAAAGCCCCTATGGACAATGGAGACCAGTAATGAGGTCTGGATACCAGATAAGATGTGAAACTAAGAATAGAGACTTTATCCCACCTAAAGTTTTAGTTGCCAGAACAAGAATAGGACTTTTAAAGCAGAGCTCCGCCCAGAAGGGGAAGTTCCGCTTGAAGACATCCTCCTCTGTCTAACTTAGAATGTTATTTCCTGCAGTCTTCTGAGACACTTCAGAGGTCCCAGAAGACTACAGGATCAATCACAAAGCACAGTGCAACTTGCGATTGCACAGTGGGCAGCCGGCTGCGAAGCCAAAAGTTGCACAGCTGGCTGCCCACAGTTGGGAACCCGGAGGCTAGTGAAGAACTAGCCAGGGGTAAAATGGCGATGGATCGTTGGACAGGTAAATGTCCTTTTAATAAAAGTCAGCAGCTACAGAATTTGTAGCTGCTGATTTATTTTTATTTAAAAAAAAATTTACAGACTGGACAACCATTGATCTTGTGAAAACAAAAGCCATGTGTAGTGGGGGAGGGGGGAACCTGGGTGACATACATACATGAACTCCACAATCCTGCTAACCCTGAATAAATATTATATTTAATTTATATATTTATATATATATATATATATATATATATATATATATATATATATATATATACATATACATATACATATACACACACACACACACACACACACACACACACACACCTCCTATTTTTTGCTCCAAATGGGCGATACCCCACTGGGCCTGTCGTCACTCAGCAAAAGACAGAGCCAGCCGAGTGGCCGAATAGTGTCTTCTGTGCGAGGTGGAGGTGGCAGAGGTAAGGCTGCATTTCATGGGCCATGTTGAGGGCAAGCGGCCTGGTATGGTTCAGAAGGGGGGGCGTGCTCGCTTGTCTACCCCCCCCCCCCCTTCCTGGCCTGCCATGGCTGTTTGCTCGGATAGAGGTCTGGTATGGATTTTGGGGGAGACCATCACGCCATTTAAAAAAAAAATTGCTGCGGGATTCCCCTTAAAATCCATACCAGACCTAAAGGGCCTGGTATGGATTTTGTTTTTTTGGGTTTTGTTTTTTTTAAATTTTGGCGTGGGGTTCCCCTTAACCACTTCAATACAACGTGTTATATACTTGTAGAGGATGACATTTTGGATCAAATGTCATATACATGTAAATTTAGTTTTTGTCTCAGAACAGTAGGGGTTCTGAGGGTTGATTGTGTAGGTTACGCCTTAACACCGGTCTGGCCAGGCTGTGTTTGAAGTTCTGCCTGGTCATGTGAACGGTGAGGTGCACATGACAAACATCCAACCAGACCTGGTTCTGGCCTAAGTATCAGCCTTCTCGGGAACCAATCAGTGGGAGTGCCGGGGCCCGCTGAGGAGTCTGTGAAGGAGTACTTAAGGGGTGTGGGTCACGTGTTCAGGAGAGAATAGTTTGTGAGACCCGTGGCGTCTGGTCTGGTTCCAGGACCGGGGTAGCCCCGTGAGGGGTCCCGGTCACAGGGTGTTCAATACCCTGCAACATTTTGCTGTGGAAGGCCCCTGATAGACCCGTCTGTTCCCAAGTCTCGGACCGGCTGGTCCGAGGCGCAGTAACTGAGGGAGGATTCAAGGTGTCCGGGTGTGCTCTTGGCTTGGAGAGGCACCACAGCTCATGGAAGTGACCGGAGGAGGACTCTTCAGAGGAGGGCCGGCAAGTGGCATCCTGGGAAGTGCCTGGTTACTGAGTTGGGAAGGACATTGACAAATTCACGTTTTTCTAGTACCATTGAGGAGATGGGAAACTTTCCAGGTACTGAGGAAAAGGTTCCTGTTCACCTTTAGTTACAACTTGTCCACGTTCACGGGACTATTTAAAAGTTTTGAGTCAACGTGCTGACTGCCATGATCTCTGGCTAGAGATCTGTTCAGCCTTGAAGTACCCAGCTGCTCTCTGGGTGGAATTAGAGACTTTGCTAGACCTGCCGTTCAGTGTGCCTGAGTTCTTCACCCGTGCCCTCTGTTCCCCAAGAGACTGTGTTGTTTGGAAGTTATTATCGCAAAATAAAACACTTTAAAGAGGACTTCATCTGTGTCAGTGTTCAAGTCGTTGGGTATCAACCCTGGGAATCCCTAGACGTGGAAGAGCAGGACGAGAGAAGGTAACTGGTAAGCCCAACAAGTCAAGGCCGCACAGCAAAGGTTGTGGCCGCTACATACTATATACTACACTGCATATCTAGTCTACGCTAAATGCAGATTATATATACATACACATACATACATTATATATATATATATATATATATATATATATATATATATATATATATATATATATATATATATATATATATATATATATATATATATATATAACACACACACACACACACACACACACACACACTAGACTTTATTATTATTTAGATATATTTTTTAAATACACTGCGATTGGCCTAGATTAGGCAGGCTAGTTAATCTATCTCCTTCCAGTGTCTCACACATGGCTGCTGTGTAAGCAGCCTTATATAGTGTGGGGCATGGACTTGGTCCCCCTGAGCCATGACTGGCCAAAGGCAGGGTGCGAACATCGAGCTCATCCCTAGTGCTTACTCATATAAATGCTTCAATGCATAAGTGTTTATACGCGTCTAACTTAAGTCTGAACAAACAGGAAAAATAAATCATAAAATATCATAAAAAGAAGTTATGTATGCATATGCATCTTTATGCATTTTAAAGTTAGCCCAATTTTTTTGCATAATGTGAACGATGTTACACCAATAGATACCGAACATGTCATGTTTCAAAATTGCACCCGCTCATGGAATGGTGCCAAACTTCGGTACTTAAAAATCCCAATAGGCAATGCTTTAACATTTTTTACAGGTTACATGTTTTGAGTAACAGAGGAGCTGCTAGAATAATTGCTCTGGCTCCAACGTTCACGGTGATACCTCACATGTGTGGTTTGAATGCCATTTACATATGTGGGCGCGACTTGCGTATGCGATCGATTATGCAAGCGAGCACGCGGGGACAGCAGTGCTTTAAAAAAAAAAAATTATTATTGTTAACTTTACTATTATTTTTCTAGTTTGATGCTCCTTTTAATTTTTTTTTTTTTTAATCACTTTTATTCCTATTACAAGGAATGCAAACATCCCTTGTAATAGGAATAGTGCACGACAGGTCCTCTTTACAGTGAGATCTGGGGGAAATAAGTCCTTATTTACTTATCTGGGGGGGGGTTTGTCGTCACCTCCCACCGCCTATATCAAAAATATATATACGGTGGCAAGGTGTCTCTCCTGGGCAGGATCACGTACCTAGTGCGGGATCCTTTCTGTGTCTGGAACATGCACGCCGCCGGCGCCCTGCTCCCGCTGTGATTGGATACAGCTGGAGCCACTTAGTGGGTCAGGCAGATGCGATGTCCACTGGGACCCGTCCATTGTCCTGGACACAGGCAGAACGGATGCCTGCCTATGTAAACAAGGCAGATCGCCACTCTGTGAGAAGGGAAGGTTTTGATCCTTTATTTTTTCAAAGCAGGAACATGGATCTCTGCCTTCCCATAGTACAAATGTACAAACACCTCACACAGTGTACACAAGCACAGGTTGGGCAGTAGTTAAAACAAGAACAAAAATAAATGGACACTATTTTTCTTCTAATTACATCAAAGAAAAGTATAATGTTTCCAAAAGGGTTTTCTGTAAAGTACTCTCGTTTACCATCTTGAACAAGAAAAATAGAACTACTGCAAAAAGCCGGCTCCTTTGTGGTTAACCAATATGTTTTCATTCATACGTTGTTGTCAACAGACAAATCATTTCCTGACAAGCAAACACTCTTCTGTCAAGACTGGGTTGTAGACTGGATACATCTTATTATTAAACTATCACTGCAATGGTGTCTTATTAACTGATGGCATTGTGTAGTAGTTAAGGCTCATACACAAGAAACGCTTTGTAATGCCGCGTACACACGATCAAACAATCGGGTGGAAAAGTCCGGCAAACTCAAGTCCGCCGGACAATCCCCCCCCCCCCCCCCCCCGTGTGTAGCCTCCGGCAGACTTTTTTGACCCGGAAGTACGGCGGACTTAGAAAGTAGTTTTTCACTCCAATCTTCCCGCCAGACTTGCATTTCGGCGGACAATCTGGCCGTGCGTATGCCAGTCCGCCGTACTTTTGAAATGAACGGACTTTTCCCGCCTGGAGAAAAGTCCGCTCATTTCGAGCGGGTCTCCAGGTAGGCGGGACCCTCGAAGGAGACGTCGCTGGCCCTGCCATCTGGTATGGACATAAAGGGGAACCCCAACGCCGAAAAAAATGGCGTGGGGGTCCCCCCAGGTCCACATCAGACCCTTGTCTGAGCACGCTACCTGGCCGGCCAGGAAAGGGGGGGACGAGCAAGCGCCCCCCCCCCCCCCCCCTCCTGAGCCATACCAGGCCACGTGCCCTCAACATGGGGGGTGCCTTGAACAGAAGAACAGAAGGCGGCGATGGCGACAGCGGCGACAGAAGACCGCCTGTAAAAGAGCTATAAGAAGGCGCGGTGGCCCGGCAGAAGAACCGAAGAGGGGGACAAGAAGAAGGGCGGCGACGAGGAAGAAAGCCGGGCTCCTCCGCTAGCAAAAGAGCTAGAAGAAGATAGCGGAGGAGTCCGGCGAGAAGACCCCCGAAGACGGAAGACCTCCGGAGCTGTGCAATAAACTATTTTTACCCTGTGTTGTGTTTTTTTTGTACTTTTTTCACAGGTGAATGGGTAGGGCTACATTGTACCCCATACTCATTCACATAGGGTGGGGGGCCGGTATCCGGGGGCCCCCTTATTAAAGGGGGCTCCCGGATTCCGATAAGGCCCTCGCCCGCAGACCCCGACAACCAACGGCCAGGGTTGTCAGGAAGAGGCCCTTGTCCTCATCAACATGGGGACAAGGTGCTTTGGGGTGGGGGGGCCGCGCGGCCCCCCCTTCCCCAAGGTACCCCCCATGTTGAGGGCATGCGGCCTGGTACGGCTCAGGAGGGGGGGTTGCTTGCTCGTCCCCCCCTTTCCTGGCCGGCCGGGTAGCGTGCTCAGACAAGGGTCTGATGTGGACCTGGGGGGACCCCCACGCCATTTTTTTTCGGTGTTGGGTATCCCCTTTAAGTCCATACCAGTTGGCGGGGCCAGCGACGTCTCCTTCGCAGGCCCCGCCTACCTGGAGACGCGCTCGAAATGAGCGGACTTGCCTCCACGTGTGCGGGCGAGTCCGTTCATTTCAAAAGTAGGGCGGATAGTACGGCGGACTTAGTACGCCATATTAGTCCGCTGAAAAAGTGGCGTGTGTGGGCAAGTAGCCCGTTCGGAAAGTCGGACGGACAGTCTGTCGGATAGTCCGCTACGTGTGTACGCGGCATTATGCACCCTGCAGCATAAAAACTCCACAGAATCTGGAAGGAAGTATATATATATGTCAAATTGCTAGAAAAAGTTCTTCATATTTTAATTGAGCTTTCCATGTTTGATAGGTGCTTTCCACAAAGTGTTTTGTCATAGCATAAACTGCATAAGACCAAGTCAAGCCATTTGCTTTCTGTAGCTGTGAAGCACTGGCTGCAGTTCCATGGATTCCTACTGACATCTCCATTTTCACCTATAGACGATCTCAGGGATGGAGCTTGACTGGCATAATTTGTCTCAGGTCGACCCTAACAAAACTAAAATGTAAAGGGGTAATTCCTGGAACTTTTTCCATCAGGTCTCACCCTAGGCCCAACTTCAGTTAAACAGATGGCATACCTACCTGTACTACCTATAATAAGATACAAACACTCCATTATGACCATTAGTGTCATCGTGTTCCTGCAGTCCTGTTGCAATGTTTAGTGTGCTTCCACTGCTCCTTGGGGCCTGCACAAATCTGCAAATTCTCACCTGATCATATGCATAGCCCCACTAAATCCCATAATGTAAATCAGGCACCTCCTATATGTTCACGGAGACATGTGCTTAGCATTAGGAAATGTCTACACAACAAAGTCTTCTCAAAATATAGTTGCCATGGAAACAAATCGAGTCAGTACCTGGTCCCTGCCCAGATTGCTAAACGTCTACCGGCCTATGCCCCCTCTTCTTTCCGTGGTTGTTCAGAAGCAGGCACACACCATCAGATATGATGGAGCTGTCCCAATGGTCCAAAGATATTTTTCAAAAAAATTTCCAAATACTTACCATTCTGTTTGACCACTCTCTACCTATGAACTTGGCCACAGCCTTGCTTAACAAAAAACCCTTAGAAGTAACTCACTGACAGTTTAAACATCTCCTGCAGGTTACCACTGCAGTGAAACAAACTATTGCAAAGCCCTGGAGAACCCCTTGTCTTGGTGTATACGAAACCAACAACAGGGTCGCCAGAGCTATGATATACACTAAAATTGAAACAGCCCTTTTAGATTTTAGGGTGAGTCAGTATGAACAGCTGTGGAAACCATGGGTAGACCAATACCTTACCACTGATAGTAATGAAACCCTTGTATCTTGATGACATGTGTTGACACATATCTCTAGATTAATCCTATTGAGGGTGATAATTAAAAGGCGCTGTAGAATCAAACATGCGCCCTGCAGCAGTAATCCTTGGCTCTCCGAAATATGCAGTATAAAAGGTTAAGGATAGTTTATACAAAACCTGTGCTAAAAAATATGCATGGATTACCTTTTAGGAATACCACCTGAAAAAACTGCCAGGCTTTCTCTGACCCAAGTACTTTCTGAACCACTAAGAACAAGCACACATCAAAGCAAAGTTCAAATGTGTGATCTATGTGTTTATTTCTAGGTACGTGACTCAAAACTGAAGCCTTTGTGTCAGCATGATACCAAGACACCTGACATTTAAAAAGGTTGCCAATTGCAATGTCAGTAACTTCTTACTAAAGGTTTGTGTTAAAGTCAGCCATAGATGGATGGATCGAATCTCAGCAGGGAATGGCCAAGATTCAAACCATCTATGGGCAGGAAGGTTGAATTGAATTTGATCCATTGATTGACCAGCCTGTCAATTTTTTTTTGATGTGATCACTGCTGACTACTATAGCCGCCAGAAGTGATCATTGTGTTCTGCCAACAGGGAAGTCTGCCTGTTCGCAGAACATAATAGCGCTGCGGGAGGGATTCCTGCATCAACACTTACTGTTTTGATGGGGGAATTGAGCAATTTTTTTTCCTTCCACCCATGGTGGAAGGAGCAAATTGCATAATCTTTGGGCTGCTTTAGATGGTTTATCACCACCAAGGTTTGTTTTAAGCTCTGTTATATTGGTTTCCACTGGATTTTCAGTTTTTTTTTGTGTGTCTAGCATTTAAATAGCTTCTCCATCAAGATTTGCAGAGCTGACCTTACTCTGCTGAAAATGGGAACTGTTATACCAACACTTTTACAATCATTAACAGCTTGGCCTGTTATTAACTGGTTACATTTTCAAAAGTAATGCTCCATGCCTTTTCATGCTTTAGTGGAATACAATTTTGCTCATTTTGCAAATTTTCAATTTAGATTAAAAAGCACGCTATAAAGCAGATGCTTTGGGGTGCAATAAACTTTGAATGGCTACTCATATCTGCTGTGCATTATGCTGCAAATAAATGTTACAATTTGGTGTCCAAGTGTGTGACTTCTCTTATATGAGAGAGACCCTTGCTATACATAAAACTTTTGGTAGATGAAAATGATATTGCACATAGCATAAGGTATACTGTATGGCCAACTTTACTGTAGGATAGGGCATTAGTTATCAGAAAAAATACGTAGTAAAGATATGGGGGGCTTGACCCCTCTTAATTTAATGCAACCAAAGACAATCTGTGTTGGTTAAGCAACTAAATACACCTAATAAAAGCATTTTTCACCAATAAAAACAGACATCACTATGCAAGCTATGGACACAACTTGGATTTGGTACTAATAATATCTAATAAAAAAAAAAAATGTACTGCTGTTAACTCCTAATGATTCTTACTGGTTTTACCCAAGTAAACTGAATAAAATTATTGCAAGACATTTTAAAAATGCCTTCATTAAAAAGGAATGGCAGTCTGCTCACATAATTTGTAATAAAAACATCTTTGCCATTCTAAAGTTTCCCTCCAATGCATATTATTTTATATATACTGTGATTCTGTAGTTGTCAAAATGTACTGCAGAAATCTCCCACAACTGAGTCTGGCTGCAATCATTTTAACTGTGGAAAACACTTCCTGGATTTACACAGAGGCATACCATCAGCTCTCATTGGCCCTCTTATGACTCATCCCCCTTCCCTTACTGGCAAACTCTCATGAGAGTGAGCGAGAGAGCTGTGCATAATGTCATTCACCTATGCTTTTTACCAGACAAGAAACAGGAAGTGGGCTGTATAAGGTAATTACTGGCAGAAAAAAAACATGTTTTACTATCCAAAGTCAAACCAACCAGAGAAGATTTAATAGATGGAAAAATGAAAAATGACTGAAGTTCCGCTTTAAATGTAAGTAGCTAGAAACTTTCTCAAACATGATAAAACTCTTGATAAGTATACATTCCCAATAGTCTAGTCACAATGCAACACTGTTCCAGACTTTGGCTTTTCCCTAGTGGACCTATGGGACCACTTTGACATAAAATAGGAAGAAGCTAGAGGAAATCAGATTTTTACAGTGCTTTAAGGATATGACCACTTTAAAGAGACAGAATGTCAAGAACAACTGGGGAGTAAAAATGTAAAATGACAAGGAACAAGTTAAGGTCACTTTATTAATTTCAGGATTTCAAATTGGTTGTGTTTAGGGGATCTACGTGAGCTATTTTAACTGTCCATTGAAAACCTAGGTCAATCCAACACGAGTTACCTGTATTACTAGTTATACATGCAGTGCCCCAGATACTAATGTAATTTTTATGAATAGTGTCCATAAGTAGTATGTTCCTGCAGCTTAAAAAAAAACAAAAAACTTTTTTTTGTACTCACAGTAAAATCATTTTCTCTGTAATACACCGACTGACACAGCTTCTCTCTTTAGACCATTGGGTTGTTATGCCACCTTCAGGAGAGGACTAGGCATTACATGTTAACATGTGATAATAAAACTAGAACTTTCTAGTTCCGCCCAAGGGGTGGTCCCTTAGGTAACAACCCCCCAGCATGCTACTGCAGCCTCAGTACGTCAACAAGCAGTAGAACGTAAAGAAAAATATGAGGGGCGGGTGCTGTGTCAGTCGGTGAATTACAGAGAAAAGGATTTTACAGTGAGTACAAAAAATCCTATTTTCTCTTATATTCACCGACTGACACAGCTTCTCTTTAGACCATTGTCTTTGTAGCGTGGGCCGTGACTGGAAAGGGGGCACCTGCCCCTTCAAGGCGTAGGCCTGTACAACAATCTGTCTAATCCACCTGGAAAAGGTGGTCGACAAGACTGCCATGGCCTTTTTGGGACCAGCCACCGAAACAAACAAGGAGTCTGGCTTCCGGAAGGGAGCCATGAAAGAAATACCCCACAGAGCCCGAACCATGTCCAGGAAATGGAGGGCCACCTCCTTAGGATGTGTTGGCTTAAGACACAGAGATGGTAACACAATGCTTCATTGATGTGGAAACACCTTTGGCAGAAAAGACGGTTGCGAACGCAACACCACCCTATCCTGTGGATAACCAGATAGGGCGACTTGCAAGACAAGGACGCCAGCTCCGAAGCCCTCCTGACCGAGTGATGGCCACTAGAAAGACCACTTTCAGGGAAAGTCAACAGGGGAATCTCTCTGATATATTCAAAAGGTGGTTTCTGAAACGCCACCAACACCAGATTCAGACGCCACGGGGGTAACGGTGGACGCACCGGAGGAACTACATGTCGGACCCCTTGAACAAAAGTGCTCACTAGAGAGTGAGACGCCAGGGGTCGCTGAAAAAAAAAAAAAAAAAGACAGCCAAAGCTGATATTTGTCCCTTAAAGGTGCTTAAAACCAATTTGGTTTACAATTTGGTTTACTTGGATACAGAAAAGGAGCGCGGACGCCATCCTTTCTCCCCACACCTGGAGATGTAGGCCTTCCAGGTACGATGATATATATTCAGAGAAGAAGATTTCCGTGCTCTCAGCATAGTTGTCGAGTCCGAAAGACCCCAGTTCCTCAACACCTGGCTCTCAACAGCCATGCTGTTAAAGCCAGCGATGGTAAGGCAAGATGGAGAATCTGACCTTGAGACAGAAGGTCCTCTCGTAACGGCAGTCGCCAGAAAGCGTATGCCACCAGGCACACTAGGTCTGTGTACCAAGGACGCTGAGGCCAATCTGGGGCAATCAGTATTGCTGGGATTCCCTTGGCTTCCACTCTGAAGCAGACGTGGTAACAGTTTTAGTGGAGGAAAGGCGTAGATCAGCTGGTACTGATCCCACAGAGCCACCAGCGTGTCTGGCACACCTTGTCCTGGACACAAATATCGGCACATTCCGATTGAGACAGGAGGCCAGAAGATCCATGTCTGGTGTGCCCCACCGCAGGCACAGTAGCTTGAACAGATCCGGATGCAACGCCCATTCTCCTGGGTCCAGCATCTGGTGACTTACATAGTCCGCCTGCCAGTTCTCCACTCCCGGGATGTAAACGGCTGACAGGGCCGGTACATGTTGCTCTGCCCACCGAAGTATGTGAGCGACCTGCCGTGCAGCAGCCGAGCTTCTAGTTTCTCCTTGGTGATTGACATATGCCACAGCCGTGGCATTGTCTGACTGGATCCTGATCGGACACCCTTGCAGTCATCAACCATGTGGAGAGGCATAGCCTGATCGCTCTCAGATCGAGCAGATTGATCAGCAACTTGGATTTCTCCGTCGACCAGAGGCCCTGAGTCAACTGAACTCCCATTACTCCACCCCAGCCGGATAGGCTGGCATCCGTTGTGATCACCGCCCATTTCAGAGGTAGGAATGACTTCCTGGTCTGAAGTACCAAGGACCTCAGCCACCAGATCAGGGAATCCCTGACTAACTGGCTCATCTGAATCTGTCGATCCAGGGACAACGGAGATTTGTCCCACTTCGTCAAAATCTCCTTCTGCAGAACTCTGGTGTGGAACTGGGCATATGGTACTGCCTCGAAGGAGGCCACCAAGAGCCCCAGGACTCACATGCAGAAGCGTAGTGATGACCACTTGTGGTTCATCAGCAGTTTTACTGTGGCTCTGAGAGTCTGCAGCTTGTCTGAAGGGAGAAACACTCTCGCTTCCATGGAGTCCAGCAGCAAGCCTAGGCACTCCAAACGCTGAGTCGTACGATCACAGACTTCTTTAGGTTCAACAGCCACCCAAATTCCTGCAGGGTCTGCATGGTGATCGCCACATCCTCCTCTAGCCGGGAGTATGGGTATGCTGGAGGGGAAGAATCTGTTTTGCGGCCAAGAGAGGAACTCCATCTTGTAGCCGGAGGAAATCAGATCGCAGACCCATTGGTCGGATAGCCGAGAGGTCCTCCGGGCTGCAAACTCCCGAAGGCGACTCCCCACCCGAGTTGCGGGTGGGGGCAAACCTTCATGTGGTAGCACTTTTGCTCGCAGACTTGTTAGGCTTGGGGTTCCAAGGGCGCTTTTGTCTTTCCGAAGCCGCCCCGTCGAGCTGGGGACGTTTGCCCGAAGCTTCGGGCCGACGAAAGCCGTTTGTGAGCGGAAAATGAGGGCCCTTGCCTACTGCGTGGCTCCTTAAGCTTCCTGGCCTGTGGGAGTAGTGTACCCTTACCACCTGTGGCATTTTTAATAATGTCATCCAAAGAGGCTCCAAAGAGCTGGTCGCCAAGGAAGGGTAGATCCGTCAGCATTTTAACCAAATCAGGTGGCTCAGCACCATTGCTGACACTGAAGCCCTGGATAACAGAGGGAGGGTATCCAGGTCCACGTCACAAACGTACTTAAGGCCTGCACTAGTTGGTCTGCTAGTTCCACGCAGACAGGAGAAGCCTGTTCTCCCAATTCACGGTGCAACAGTTTTGCCCACTCAGTTTGTGTCTGCGACACAAGTGCGGATGCCAGTACTGGTCGTATGGTTGACCCCACAACCGTAAACAAGGAACGAGCCACTGCCTCTGCCTTCCTGTCCGTGGGATCCTGAAATGCAGGAGTCCCCTCTACCGGGATCATGGTTACTTTGTTTAACCTGGATACTGGGGGATCCGCGACCGTAGGAGCCGACCACTTCTTGAGAAGGCTTTCCTCAAAGGGGTAACGTACTGCCATATATTTGGGGACTGAAAAGGTCCATTGCGGTCGAACCCATTCCTTGTAAATGAACGTGTCAAAATAAGTCAGATACAGGAACACCTTAGGTGAATGGGCTGGCTTCCGGGACCCAAAAGGGACTGCTAAATCAGCAGAGAGATCTGCTGGCTCCTGAATTTTCAGGGTATCACGCACAGCTGTGATAAGTGCTCCAACAAGTGCTTTATCACGCACGGACCCGGACAGGGATTCATCCTCACTGCCCGAACGGTCCTGGTCATTGTCATCTGAAATGACAGAGCAGGGGTCACCAGCCTTAGCAGGGCCCGAGTCTGCATCAGAGCTCTCCCCGGAGAGTAGGGGGGGAGGGCAGGGGCCACTTTATAGCACCTTGCACCCACGCACCACCTCCATCTTGGCAACTAACGAATCGAGGACTGCTGACAAAGCGTCCAGGGGCACTGCACATTCTGCAGGCGAACCAGTTGCAATTGCCTGGATTTCGGGGGAAGAAACACCAGTTTCTGAATCCATGCTGACCCTACCCTATCTGCCACCTGTTGGGGACTTAGGGCAGTGATGGTCCCACCCACCTTCCTGCTGCTGGCTGAGGGGCTCTTTCCTGCAGGACTCACCCCCCTGGCAGGTTCTGCGCTGTCCAGCAAGTAGTGCCCCTGTTCTCTGACAGCTCCCAGGTGCAGAGGAATTTACTGTGTCATTCAAAGCTGCTGCTTATGGCGCTGAAACCGCTCTGCAATGTGCTTGGGTTCAAGGAAAATGGCCGCCAAGCGTCCAGCATAAGGACATAACGCGCTGGGAAAATGGCTGCTGGACTACAGGGACACATGCTGTCTCTAGAGAATGCTGAAAAAACGTGCTCAGGCTTTGAGAAAATGGCCGCCGGGTGTCCAGTATAAAGGACAAAACCACAGGGAAAATGGCCGCCGAGAAACAGGAGAGCATGCTGTCCCTTGCCCATAACCAAGATGGCTGCTGACACTGAAAAACCATGAGCTACAGCGACTGAAAATAACGGTGATCAGCACTGCAGAGATCACAGACACAGCCTCATAGGCACCTCCAGGGAAATAGAAAAAACACATCACAGGACACAGCCAGCCAGCGCAGCCCCCCCACAGGTGAGAGCCCCCGTACAGACACACACACCGCTCAGCAGCCACATGCAGCATCCCCCTCGGGGAGGGAGGGACAAGATAGGGACAGGGAGAGAAGAGAGGGAGGGGGGACCCCCAAATTGACCTCCCAGGGAATGCCCAGCTGCTCAGCCCCACCGAGGCAGGGCGAGCTGTACTTACCAGTCCTAAAGAGCTGGGAGACATTCCATTACAGACCCACTCTTTGATCAGTACAGGGTGGCTGCTGGCCTGGCACACTGACGCAGACATCAGTAGCTCGGTCATATGTGCGCCCCGGAGTATAAAAGCTCGCTGAACACCTCTGGAGCCGAGGTATGTCATGACCGGCCTAGCGCTTAGCTGGGACCTGCACACACTCGCTGGCCAGGCTGGGGAGACTACAAGGATAAGAGTATCCAGCCTGTGACCCAGCCATCTCTTGATATCAGATCACAGGATCATTCCTCTTGCGCAAAAAGCAAAGCTTCTGCAGAAAAAAAAAAAAAAAAAACAACACAGACCGATGGGCCCATCAGGGTTCCTAGGTCCTTCTCCTTCACTAGGCAAAATAAAACTGAGGCTGCAGTAGCATACTGGGGGGTTGTTACCTAAGGGACCGCCCCTTGGGCGGAACTAGAAAGTTCTAGTTTTATTATCACGTTAACATGTAATGCCTAGTCCTCTCCTAAAGGTGGCATAACAACCCAATGGTCTAAAGAGAGAAGCTGTGTCTGTTAATATAAGAGAAAAAAAAATGTGTGCAAAATCACAGTGGTGTTTACCATCTACTTTAAGCATCTAGCTCCAAGCGTATAATTAGAGACTGGTAGACTGATAGGCTGTATGTAGACCTAATGAAATCCTAATGGGCCAAGGATGCCAACACTGGTCAAGTATGAGCTCAAGTCACTGCATTTTAATGATACAACTCTTTAAGTAGAACTATGCATAAAATTATAAATTACATTAATGCTAGTCTTTAAAAAAAAAAAAAAAAAAAAAGGTACTGCAAGTAGATGCGTTGATTTTCTACCTCTGTGGTGAACTGGTGCAACAGTGTTATCATCATGTGGACCGCACAATCTTCTATTGACGTTAAGCACATTAAACTCCATCTAACATTAGGGCAGATAAATTTTTTTATTTCGGGGGGAAAAAACGTTTAAAACATATAAATAAAAGCCATTATAAGAACCCCCCAGCAGTGTTTTATGGTTTGTCCCAAACTCTGCTATACATTTTTGGCTGGCAGAAATTCAGACAGATAAATTCCGATGGAGCATACACACAGTCGCATTTTCCGATGAAAAGCTCTCATCGGTCTTTTTCTGGCCGGAATTCCAATCGTGTGTACGCGGCATTAGACACTTGTCACAGCAACAGGTGTCCCTACTGGAAGATTTCTCTTCACTTCATATTGTGGAGATAGCTGTAACATTTCCCATTAATTTCTGATTTCCCAGAACTGCTGCTGCACTGCTATTTGCAGATTATACCTGTTAATGGCAAATGAAGACAGATTTCTGATTTATTTATACATTGGCATAAGCCATACTGTGCTAAGAGAATGCGTACGCTTTTGGTGGGCAGTTTGATCTGACTAAGTGTGGAGAAATAAAAAAAATAACGATATGGGTAATGAAAAAAAGAAAGAATTCATATACTAAATACTATCATTACAGGTATTAACCCCGTATTGTATTGGAATACAATATTTTTCACTATTTATGTGAGAAGGCATTTTATATGAAATAATGCAAGGTAAATTTTCCAAATAGAAAAAGCTCCAGGGGTCATATTTTTTTAAACTGTATTGCCGCGTACACACTACTAGACTTTCTGGCAGACTAGGTCTGATGGAATCAACTTGGAGTCCACCTGTGGTAAATTCAGTTGATTGGACATGATTTGGAAAGGCACACACATGTCTATATAAGGCAGAGCACAAACCAAGCTATGAAGTCCAAGGAATTGTCTGTAGACCTCCAAGACAGGATTGTATCGAAGCACAGATCTGGGGAAGGGTACGGAAAAATTTCTGAAGCACTGAAGGTAGCACAGTGGCCTCCATCATCCGTAAATGGATGAAGTTTGGAACCACCAGGACTTTTCCTAGAGAGGTCCGCCTGGCCAAACTGAGCGATCAGGGGATAAGGGCCTTAGTCAGGAAGGTGACCAAGAACCCGATAGTCACTCTGACAAAGCTCTAACATTTCTCTGTGGAGAACATTCCAGAAAAACCATCTCTGCAGCACTCCACCAATCAGGCCTGAATGGTAGAATGGCCAGACAGAATCCCCTCCTTAGGTACATGAAAGCCTGCCTGGGGTTTGCCAAAAATGTACCTGAAGGACTCAGACCATGAGAAACATGAAAATTCTCTGGTCTGATTAAACAAAGATTGAACTCTTTGACCTGAATGGCAAGCGTCATGTCTGGAGGAAACAAGGCACCGCTCATAACCTGGCCAATACCATCCCTACAGTGAAGCATGGTCGTGGCACATCATGTTGTGGGGATGTTTTTCAGCAGCAGAAACTGGGAGACTAGTCAGGATTTAGGGAAAGATTAATGCAGCAATGTACAGAGACACCCTTGATGAAAACCTGCTATAGAGCACTCTGGATCTCTGACTGGGGCAAAGGTTAATCTTCCAACATCTTCCAATTTTGCTGTAGCAAATTGGATTATGCTTTGCTGGATTTTTTTGCCTTCCTCTGGATCAACTGTGGGTATAGTTTTGTATGATATTTTTTATTTTATTTTAATGGTTGAACTAGATGGACTTGTGTCTTTTCTTAACCTGACTAACTATGTAACAATGACCCTAAGAACACAGCCAAGATAACAAAGGAGTCGCTATGGGAAAACTCTGTGAATGGCCAAGCCAGAGCCCAGGCTTGAACCCAATTGATCTCTGGAGACATCTCTGGAGACATCTGAAATTGGCTGCGCACCGGCGCTCCCCTTTCAACCTGATGGAGGTTGAGAGGTCCCACAAAGAATAAAATCGGAAAAACTGGGCAAAAATAGGTGTGCCAAGCTTGTAGCATCATACTCAAAAGACTTTAATTTAAAAGGCTGTAATTGGTGCCACAGGTGCTTCAACAAAATATGGAGCATAGGCTGTGAATATTTACGTACATGTGATTTTTAAAAATGTTTTATTTCTAATACATTTGCAAAGAATTCAAACTCGTTTCACGTTGTCATTATGGGGTATTGTTTGTAGAATTCTGAGGAAAATAATGAATTTAATCCATTTTGGAATACATCTGTTACATGTTACAAAATGTTGAGAAAGTGAAGCACTGAATATTTTCCAGATGCACTCTGTATGTATTATTATAATATATAAATCATCCTTTGATATTTTTTTCTCCCTTTGATATACAATATTATGTCTGCTCTACATTGGTTTTTGCCACAGCTACAGTAATTGCAGTCATCTCACTGGCTACTAAATAGAACATTTATAAGACTAGGATTAAATAAAAAATCCTAACATTTTGCCTGGTCATAATTTTATTTATTTTCTTGCCTTTAGGCCAAATTTCACACCGACAGCGGGAATGAAATCGCATGAGTTCAGGTGAGCTCGTATGATTCATTTCCACATGTCAGTCCGACTTCAGGGGCGATTTCAGAGGGTTCATGCACAGATGTTTATACAAATTGCACCCCGAAGTCGCCAAAAGTAGTACAAAAACGACTTTTGGGAATTAGCGGCGCTGCGCCGATTCGGGCGGTGCCATTGCTGGCAATTGCTGCCGATTTGTCAAATCATATTTCAAATCAAATCAATGTGAACCTAGGCTTAGAAAGGGTAATTTCTGCACGGCTAAGAGATTCCTGAAGCAGGTTTGCAAGTTCTTTTTCTGTTCTCCATGTCCCTTTTTTTGATGGATGTGAAACTTAAAAATAAATATTTATATATGTAATGTTTTTACTTTAAGTCATCATGTGTATATTAAAAAGTGCTTGCATATCTGTGATACAGTAATGGTAAGTACATGCACACTATACATGGTAATTATTCTATACTGATAGCCTATTACACAACCCATTCATGATAACAATCTTAAACTACATATTTCAAAACTCTTCCCCCATTAGTTCAAACAAGGCTGTTTTATGATTTACATATTTTACCATCTTTTCTGACTTTAGCATTATGGCAACCATGATGTTCCTCCTTCGCAGTCCAATTTTTTCCATGCTTAACACTTCTGTCCTACTGGAGATACTATACTTACGTAGTTTAAAAAGGTTGCCACACGATTGCCAGTCCCTAAACGCTTGAATACATCAGGTTCCTCTTTCTACAAAATTAAACGTGAAAATAAACTGCAGACCTGAAAGAATCATGCTACGTTTACCAAGGTACTTACATAATTAAGATATGTTGCAAGCCTATTTCCTTCCGATTTGAGATTGGGGTCAAAGGGACGCTGCAACAGATAATAACTTTAACCCGAATTCAGAAATATATAAAAATGTATATATATATATGAATATACAACATTAAAATTACGGATTAAAAAAAATGCAATTGTACTTTGCATAAAATGTCCAGCTATAGAGACAAAAAGACAGTGGAGGTACATCAACACAAATTTGTGAGATTACACCTGCAGAAAAATAACACAAAAACATGACACTCTTAAGCAAGCAAAGCCTTTAGCCACATGTGTTGGTTTAAGCTTTGCTAAGCAGCACAGCAGTGTACTATAGCAATTCACCACAGCAAGGGGCAGCATCGATTAATTATTTTTGCCAGTGATTATCAGATGGATGCTGAACCTTGAGGTATAATACTAGTGTTTAAAATTTAAAACTGAACTACAGTCCCAAAAATGTATATTACATTTTTTTTTTTTTCAATAGCCACAAAAGGACATAAAATGGACTTTGTATGAGGCGAATGCCTTTGCATCTACTGGATTATCGTATTGGTGTCTGTGCAGAAAGCAGAACTGTGGGTGGAATCCAGTGGGTCCTTTCACAGGCTGTTGCAGAAAACTATGGGGGAAGGGGGCAGATACAAGAGCAGTCATCCTGCATAAAGTGAGAGCAGCAGAGAGCAGTCTTAATAGGAAAAAACTCCTGCACAGAGGCAAAGTGCAGGAGTTATTTCCAATTGGATTACAGAGAGCCCAAAAAAAAAACAAAAAAAAAAAAACACCAAGATAAACACCCATGCCTCTTCAAGCAACATTTGTGTAGTCCAAATTTCAGCTTTAGTGTAATGATTTCAGTAGCCATAAACCAGACCTGGATGGTTTTATCTCACTAGCTAGCATACTGTTATAAAAAAAAGGTTAAGACTTTAGCTGGGTATACATGGAGAATTATTTTTTTGTTCAACCAGTGGGTGGAGCAAAAAAACAAACAAAAAACAGATAGATTCTCGCATCCAGACAAGTGATGAGAATACGGGAATCTCCCCCCATCACGCTATCGTATTCTGACAGTGGAGACTCCCACACCCCCAAGAATGCACAAACCAGCACTTCAGCCATTGCCATTGAATGCTGGTTTTGTGGCAGGGTCGTTTGACAGAAGCCAGCCTAAAAACCACACACACACAAATTTAGTATTCTCCTCCTGAATTAGCTGAATTTCAATATGCCTAAGGAAGGATTTTAAAATAAAGTTTAGTTAAAATCACAAAACATGGCAATGTTGTTGCTTTTCTGAATGAATCGAGACGGGTGACTAACCTAAGTGGATTTTTACTTAGCATAGCAAGTTGGAAGACGCTTTTCAAAATACTATATGGTCAACGCTCTCGTACGTAAGCTTGGGAACCCACATGCTAACTTGCATCTCCACCCTTTATTCCACCCCATAGGCAGTAGTCCAGATTGATGAAACTAGGCCTTCTGTCACCCTTAATTTTTGTTCTGACTTTAGAAACTTTACTGTGTGCCATTAGGGCAAACCCAGTATATTACTGGCCTTATTAGTAAACCTGGCCATCATAAAGTCAAGGCCTATGCGGGTGACCTTTTTATAGTTTTGAACTCCAAACTGACTCTCCTGATTCTAATGTCACTATTTAACCAATATGGCGACTTATCTAACTATAAGATGAATTATAATAAATCAAAAGCAATTAACGCTGTACTGTCAGAGTGGGTTTTCGTGCTGAGGCGCTCTTTTACATTTGCCTGGGCCACCACTAGTCTCAAGTTTCTGGGGTTCCAGATAACACGTGACCCAGCTCTGCTTTTTTAAGTCAATTTCTGTCCACTGATCTGCATAATGAGCGTGGATCGACAAAACTGGAGGTACCTAAATCCAACATGGTTTGCCAGATCAAATACTGTCAAAAAGATGACCCTACCTCAAATTGTATATCTAATCCAAACTCTCCATATAGTGCTCCGTGTGTGTTTTTGTGCATCTTTGCTTGTTTCTGAAATTTCTATGGCAGATAAACAACCCTGCATTCTGCTATTGCGTCGGACTCTACCCAAACTGAAAGGAGGCATAGGCTTGTTGGACATTCTGCTGCATTGTAAAGCCCCACATTTTGTACATGTAGTCAGTTGGAGTACCCAGGCTAAGGTAAGGCTTCATTCACACTTGTATGACTCCATAGTTGTGCATCTTTGAAATGGGTGCAACTTGGATGTGACTTGTGCAAAGTCAGACCCACTGTTGCATGTAAAACATTCAGGGATAACGTTCATGCCACTTTTGAGGGTTAACATTGAAGTATATGGCCTTCAGGTTACATGGAAGTCAAACCAAAGTAGTGCTTGAACTACTTTGACATAGCTACGACTAAGTCACACATATATGGATGGCCATCATTGGAAAACATGTCATGCAACTTTGATGTCCAAAGTCGCAAAAGTGTGAATGAGAGCTAAAACCATGGGTGAGGATAGAACAAGGGCATTTCATTGAGGCATAGCTACACATAAAACATAAAACAGGAAAACACAGATATGCTTACTGACTTACAGACAAAGATATAGGGGCACAAAAAGGCAAGCTTGCTTAAGCAGATTTGGTCACTTTGTGCATGACATGTGTAAATAACCTCCCTAAGTAAAGCATGGATACAGGAAACACAAATTTCAGTGGAAATGAACATTTCCAATAAATTTTAATTTTCTCAATATTAGGAGGAGGCCTGAGAAAATAATAAATAAGCAACTGTAGAAAGCCAGACAGTTTTATGCGCAAAGCAAAATTGCACCTTGCTTCACCCACCACCACCATAAATAGCAAAAAGTTTAAAATTTTGACACAAAAACATAATTGCAGCACAAGAAGGGTAATCTCAAAAATGATTGCACTGTATGAATGATTTAGGATTTTGTCCTGATACAGAGTCCCTTTGATGTTGCAGATGAATACATAGTCATGTAAAAATACTGTCACTAATATAAAATGTATGAATTTTACACAGCTTGCAATATATTTTAAACTCAGCAACATTATGAATATAAAACATGAGATGCAAAATTATAGACAAACATATGTACAGTGTATTACTGTTATTATAAGGATCTACTTCGTTTATATGCAATTTTTGTACCATTTTGATTTGTAATATCAATTCACAAATAAAAATGGCAACTCCTTAAAAAAATTGTAAATATGCTAGGTTTAAAAAAAAAAAAAAAAAATGTAAAAAAAGGCAGACTGCTGCCTTTAAATTAAAACAGGATGCTGCTGAGGAAATAAGGCTTGGAAATCCACCAGTTACAATATAAAAATCTATTTAGAAGAAAAAATAAAAATAAAAATCATACAACAAAACAAAGTAGGTGGCAGGAGTGCGGAAGTGTACTGAATAAAAAAAATGAGTTGAACAAGCCAATTTTTAAGTGATTCTTTTTATTATTAATTTTAAAATGTATATATTTTCTATTAAGGCTGCATTCACACAATTCTGCCCCATGATTCTGGCTGCAAAACTTACGAAACTTCTTTTGGGGGATACGCGCCCCATAATTTTGTTTGCCCGATTGCAACGCCATTAGAAGTAATGGCATTACAAGTGCGTCAACCGTTTTGCAGCCATTTGAAATCGTAGAGCAAAACTGCAACGATTCCGCCCACGATCAGGTGTGAATTTAGTCGATGCAGATACCTTTCTCTTTCTTTTGGACTGCATGTCTTGCCAATGTGGCAAAAAGAAAAAAAATATATGGTGGAGGTTGCGGGTTTGCAGACTATGGTTCTCTATGGAAAGCTTTAAATTGGTAAACCTGGACTTCTAAAAAGCCAGATGTAAAAGCGAGCATAAAAGTATTGGCTCTCCACAAATAGATGCTGAAGGCTCATTCTCTCTCTACCCATGTTATGCCAGAGGACTGCCAGGAGAAAGTGTGAATATATACAAAATTTACAGAACCTTGGATATTAATATTCAGACTAAAGCCCAGACATACATCGGTCGAATTCCCGAATGAATTTTATTTAGAAAATCGTAACTAAGGATTTTCAGTCAAATATTGCACCACTAGTGGGTCGCAGCAACTGCCAATTTTCATGCGGCCATCGGACTTGAGTGATCCGGTATGCTGGAAATTTTTCGAAAAACGAAACTAATTTCTAACCAATGATGAGAGAATCATGTGAGAAATATAATCAAAAATTAAATGTGTATGAGATGTGACCTTGAAAGAAAAGAACATTCCCGGGCACAAAAAATATTTTGTAGCAACAGGTGAAATTGAAGGCCCGGTTGGTCGAATTTCGAAATCAATGGTGGTATCTGATAACAAAATTTCTGATTTTCAAAAGAAAATTTGTTCAGAATTCGATCCATGTATGGCCTGCATTAGTAATTTCTCAGACACCATTTAATCGGCTGCAATCAATGCACCTGTGTTGAGACCAAAGTGAGTATGAGTAAAAAACCTGTATGCAATTTACCAGCCTTATTAATAACGGCATGCACTGTAGGTTATAAGATACCATTATGGAACCCATGGTCAGAATTCTTGTGACTAAGGCACAGCAGCAGCTTGTATAACAAGCCACTAAGGTAAATAAGGATGACCCAGCATGGCCTGATAAAAATCAAGCAACCATTTGGTATGCAAAACAATCGCTTCAGAGTGCTCATTAATGCATGCAACAATTTTCTGACATGTTTCCAAAGATTGTTTTATACAGATGATCCCATATGTGCATCCTCTTACATATGGACATATGCTATTTAAACAAACATTGGTAGCATCTACCATCTCACCCATAGAAAGGTTAAACACCATGCATCATACACATTCTAATATACACTTACCCTTGAAAAATCAAAATGTGGCTCATATTGACCTCCCATACCATAGTTTGCAACCTGTAAGAGGCAATATACACACAAGCTAAATGTAAAGAATAACTCTAGCTGAACCATTGTTTAAGTTTTGGGTAAAGTAGGGAATAGCTAATACATGTTATAGGTTTTTTCTTTTTGGGACCCTGCAGTATAATACCCTAACTTCAACTTACTTGTCTGGTAAAAGCACTGTTACCGGGACAGCAAAATGAAGAAATTAATTCCCTCTGAGGACACAAGAAACAACCCCACTATCTTATACGTTTTATTGGAAATGCGGTACCACCACAGGGACAGCGAGTACAGGTAGAAACGTACGTTTGTGAGTATGACTTTTGTTTTTCTATTTAAATACATTTTTATCTTTGATAATGCACAAGGGTGCTGCACCCTCCCTGTTTTTCTATACGTTTCAGCTCTAAGGACACCCATTGTTCTGAGGAGGGCAGCAAGACCTTTACATTCCATATTCTATCCAAAGGGTTGGCGACACCACTTACACATGGACTAAGCTCCTGAGCGCAGGAGATTGTAGGGTCAGAGTCCTGAGGCTCATAAACAAGTAATGGTTAAACAAGCAGGGCCCTCTGACTCCTGTATTGAATTGTATTGCAACTGTACTGTCTGTCCTAACATTGTAAAGTGCTGTGCAAACTTTTGGCGCTATATAAATCCTGCATAATAATAACAGCAACTCCACTTTTGCTGAAAAGAACACAATCCCAACTGTGCAATCAATGTACATTGCAAGAATTTTAACAAATTGTTGCAGATTGCTACTCATTTCTGCTCTGAAGAAATAGCTTGTTTTTTAGATCGAGTCTTGTGTGGCATGGTTCTAAATGGAAGAGACTGGTTTATTATAATCAGCTGGTGCACTTTCAGGAGTTCTGATGCAAAAAGTCAAAGTGTCTGCATGCCTTTAGAAGATATTCCCTTTGGGAGTATCTCACAAAAAAATAATAACGAAATTTATGTTGCAGAGGATGCCATAAACCTGACTTGTAATTTAGTGTAGAGTTATTTACCCAGGCAGGAAAATACATTTTGGAGGTGTTCTGCACACCAACTGTGCACAGAATGCACCCAGGTTCCCATATTGCACTGCATGTTATAAAAAATGACAGCTGCTGCAGATTGAAATTTAATAACATTAAATTACAATATGGCTTGTGTAGCAATTGTAAATGACACATTTTTTTTTTAATTTACAATATTGTTTTGGCACAAAAGTAAAGATGCCCTGTAAGTTATCTTGCACCTTCTCCATTGGAAATGTATACAGGTTTTAGAACAACATGGAAACTAAGGGGATGTGTAGTAGTATATGCACCGGAGCCTTAATACTGCATAGTAACACACAGATTTTACCTGTAACAGTTCAGCAGTGTCAGCAGTTAGCCCTGTAATGGCCTGCATGCGTTTGTTCACACGAGCAATAATTGGGTCTTCATACTCTTCCAACCAAGCACTGTACAGAAACAAAAACACTTAACAAAACATGGCAAGTGTAGAGGACTAAACCATTGGTTAGATGGAAGTGACTAATAGTTTCAACAACAGGCACAAAGAGAAACATCTTTTTAGGTCAGAAGGAACAAGAAAATGAAAGAAAAAAAACTCAGAATAAAAGCCAGTTTTCCCATCCAGTATTGCTCACCACCACTGAGCAGTAAAAGGGTGAATAAACCCCAACAATGAACTTCTCTTATATGGTCTTAGATCTCTTTTGGTTTAAAAAAATACACCAAATATTTTGTTATATGTGTTTGAGTAGTTAAAATTACATGCTGGTCTTGCCCAATTTTGTGACCCAATACATTTTCTATGCTCTCTGCAATTGCCGACTGATCACATTGTTCTCTGAGAACTACAGAACCACACCACTCTGTTATAGAGAACAGGAAACTGGAGAAAGTGCAGAGAAGGGCAACCAAACTGATAAGAGGCATGGAGGAGCTCAGCTATGAGGAAAGATTAGAGGAACTGAATTTATTCCCTCTTGAGAATATACCTTAGGGGTCAACATGTTGCTGAAGAGGAGTAAGAGCCCTTTCAGACCGAGGCACGAGGGCCGTTGGCGGTGAAGCGGTGCCATTTTTGGCTAGCGGCCGAAAAGAGGTTAAATCCACCCACAAAACGCAGCCAGAGCTGTGTTTTGCCGGCGGTATCGCAGTGCTGCCCCATCAATTTCAATGGGGAGCAGCTGTGGAGGAGCGGTGAGTTCACTGTTCCTTCACTGCTCCAAAGAAGCTGCTGGCAGGACTTTTTGTAACGCCCTGCCAGCGCACCACTCAAGCCCTCGGACTTTCACACTGGAGTGCATGGAGCAGCTTTTTTCAGGTGCTATACAAGCACTATTTTTAGCGCCGTAGCACCTGAAAAACGCTGGCAGTGTGAAAGGGGTCTTAGATGCCCACATCCCTGATAATTGGAAACACTTAGGACAGCACAACCTCTAAATGGGACTTTAAAAGGTCATAGACAAATGTATATATCATAATAGAAAAAGTTTATTAGATACACATTAAAATTAAACAAGAATGAATAGTGTGTAGTGGTTAGCACTTTCACCTAGCAGCACTAGGGTCACTGGTTCAAATCCCGACCACAACACCATCTGCCTGGAGTTTGCATGTTCTCCCTGTGCCTGCGTGGGCTTCCTCCGGGTACTCCGGTTTCCTCCCACACTCCAAAGACATGCTGGTAGGTTAATTAGATCCTGTTGAAAAAAACATTGTCCGAATACATGTTATGTTGTATATGTATGTGTTTGTAAGCGCGTCGGCACCCCACGGGGTAAAAGGACCGTGCTATACCACATATGGACACTGGCAGCAAAAAGCCCCTTGAGGCGATTCAGTTCGCATAGGTAGCGCTATACAAGTCACTCATTTATTCATAAAAAAAGAGTGAATGCAGTCCAAACAGAATGATACATAGTAAAAGAGCAGGGATAACCATATACTTCTGCCCACAAATAGAGAGAGTCACCCTTGACTTCTGTCCCTCTTCACTATTTGTGGGCAGAAGTATATGGTTATCCCTGCTCCTTTACTATGTATCATTCTGTTTGAACCACATTCACTCCTTTTTATTCATTCTTGTTAATGTTAATGTGTATCTAATAAACTTTTTCTATTTTTATATATACATACACACCTTTTGCCTTTAAAGCATTTAGCGGTTGTGCTGTCCTAGGTGTTTTCTCTCTTGAGGAGATTAAGGGGGATATGATCAACATGTATAAATACACAAGGGGTCTATGTAGTGAACTTGGTGTAAAGTTATGCCATTTCAGATTATCACAGAGGACAAGGTGGCACTCTTTAAATCTCCTTTCCTCCAGATGTAATCTCCAAATACGGAAAGCTTTCTTCACAGTAATGGCTGTGGAAATGTGGAATAAACTCTCAAGAGCTGGTTCTGCCCAGCTCAGTAGATTACTTTAAAAAAAAGGCCTGGATTATTTCCTAAATATACATGGATACTAACATTTATGGGTAAAGTTGATCCAGGGAATATCTGATTGCCTCTTGGGGGGATCAGGAAGGAATTTTTTACCCTGCTGGAGCAAATTGGATCATGTTTTGCTGTTTTTTATTTGCATTCCTCTGGCTCAACTATGGGTATAGGATTGTGTATATGGGATTGTATATATTTTTTTCTCCTTCTATTGTTTGAACTAGACTTTTTTCAACCAAACTAACTATGTAACTGGAGAGAGACAGGGATCCTTAGTCCTACCTTGCTTCTGTTGTCCTAATGTAGAAGAGCATTGTTATCCATATGATACTGACAGAATCAAAAAGTGAAAGTAAAAAAAAAAAGAAAAAAGAAAAAAGCTCAATACAGCCACTGCATCTGAGGACTGGTCAGCTGCAACGTACTGCATTTTTATTTTGGGTTTAACTATGCTTTAAAGTTGAACTCTAGGGAGATATAAAAGCGTGCTACTTCAATTAGTTATGTGTTCACAAAATTTCAGCAAATGTATTATTAAATGTAGCTAGTATAAGTACCCGATTCTGTCTTTGTACTAATTTCACATGATCCCCTGCACAGCAATTAAGATTCTACAGCACCGCTTAGTACTTAAAAAATAAATCAAACACTGGGAGCCGCAAACTGATGATCTATCCCAGCCTTTTTCAACCTGGGGCCCCTTTTGTGTTCTTCAGGGGTACCTTGGCAAAATTCCTAAAACTTTCCACAAGCCTACAAGTGGCTCAGGAATGCTTTTTTGTTAAAGCCAAAAGTTTTTTTTTTTTACTGTGCAGCATTACAACTAGCTGCCAGTGTTCTAAAAATGTATGAGGTCATTAGTTAATAAGGAACATCCTTGTTTGTCCCTCCCCTGCTCCTCTTCCTCAACACTGGGGCCATGTTAGCTGAATGAGGGAGAGAAACTGAAGAAGAAGAGAAACAGTGTAATACTAGTCAGTATCAGTGTGCAACGGTGCATTTGATGTGCAAGAATAATGTTGGGTGTCCTACGTGTGTGGATGTAGATCATTTTAAAGGGTGCCTTGACTGAAAAAAGTTGAGAAACTCTGATCTAGCCAGTACAGTAATACTTTTTTTTTTTACTGTACAAGAATTTAGGTCTACATGTTCCACCTATGTTTTTTTTTCCCCCCCAATTTTTTTTTTTATTGTTTACATAGGTAAGGTTACATAAAACAATAGACAATATGATCTATAACAGGGAGAACAGGCAGTCAAAAATTCAAAGTTACATTGTGTCCTCATATGTCAGAGTGAGCTATGTGTGATTGAACAGATCTTTTGTACGTTTCAATTCTAGACCTGCTGGGGCTGTGGGTCTGTAAAGGTTCCTATGTCCTGTTCATCTTGTCTAGAGAATAAACTGTATTTAGTGGTGTATCTGTCCTGAGTTAAGATGTGTGATTACGTGTAACCCTCTTGGGGGTATTCGGGGATCTTCTCCACTGAGAAGGTTGTCACGTGTAACACGACTTTTGTTGGTAGTGGATTAATAGCTTGGGATATTGCATATGTGGGGTGTTTTGTCATTGGTATCCTGTTCAATTTGTTGATGGCATGTTTATCGGGGGTTGGGTAGATGGGGAAGAGGTGGGGTAAATTATGAGTTATACATTTCTAGGTGGGTTATCCCAGGCATGGGGAAGGGGCTGATGACCTGGGCGTATATGGATGCAGAGTGTATATAGGGGGAATGGGGGGGTTCGGGATTTCCAGCGTGTCGGTATGCATTGTTTTGCTGCATTTATCATGTGCATCGCCAATGATTTGTGGTAGGTTCCGTGTGATAGTTGTGAGTGGTGTAGGAGAAATTGTGAGGGGGTTCTGTCTAGGTCTGAGGTAGTGACATGAATAATTATCCTGTATACTTCTGTCCAGAACTCTTGAATATGAGAGCAGTCCTACCATATGTGGAGTAAGGTTCCTGGTTGATCTATACATCTCCAGCATTCCTCTGGGATTGCTGGGTTGAATTTATGTAGTAAGGCAGGTGTGCGGTATCAGCGAGTTTGGATTTTGAATCCATTCTCTTGAGTGGTCACATTGATCGATCCCTTATGGATATTAAGATACATTTTTTCCCATTCTTCCAGCAAAATAGATATGGACAGGTCTCTTTCCCATGCAGCACACACTGTCGAGTTGTTGGGTTTATAGTCTGTGAAGAGAAGGGAGTGTGTGTGGTTGAAATCAAATGTGTCTGGGGTGACTTGAGAGCAGAGGTGCTCAAAAGGAGTCAATTGTATGGAACAGGAAGATTTTTTTGTCAAATTTTCTTAAGAAGTGTGTGATCATAAGATACATCCAGTCTGGTATCTGAGGTTTGTCATGTCTAGACGAGAGGTGTGATGCTGAACAATTTCTCTTGGTCGTAGAAGTTGTGGGCTAAAACCCTTTCCCTCAGACCACTGTTTCGCTAAGAAATTAGCTTACATTTTTCAGGGGAGGGGTGGAGCCCAGGTTCAGTCTGATTGGGGTCATTGGTCCTTGAAACGTCGAAAGGGATGAGTGTTTGCAAGTCTTGTGGAAGCAATGTATTATTGGTCCAACTAAAGGGTGTAATTTTTTTGATTCGGTAGGAACATGTCTTTCTCTTTCCAGTATCCAGGGCAACAAGGCCAATGAAAGATTTGTGAAGTATTCTTCCAGTTTAACCCAATCTTTTGTGGAGCCGTGAAGGTTCCAGTCCAGAATTCTGGTCAAGTGTACTGCTTTATAGCAATTGATAAGGTCTGGTAAGCCTATCCCTACTAGGTGTTTGGGCAAGGCTAGTTGTGAGTATTTAATTCTAGGTTTGCGGCCTCCCCAAATGAAGTTGGTGCTAATGTTTCAGTAATTTTTGAAAAAGGGCAGTGGTACGTGGATCGGGATTGTTTGTAGTATATATAGGATTCTCGGCAAGGCGTCCATTTTCAGAATCGCTGCTTTTCCGAACCACGAGAACACCAGCCTATTCCAATTTTTAAGGTCTGTACGTTTTATTTGTATCGGCAGGTAGTTTTTCCTGTACAGGTTCAAAAGTTTTGCAGGGAGTTGTATGCCTAGGTAGGTGATCGCCTCTGTTTGCCACTGGAAGGGGAAATTTGCTTTGCAGTGTGCGAGCAAGGACAAAGGCAGGGAAATGTTTAAGAGCAAAAGACTTAGTGAAGTTTATTTTAAGATTGGAAATTAGGCCAAATTTTCTGGTACAGTGATGTGAGAGAAATAGGAGAATGTCATCCGCATATGCGGCTAATTTGTATTCTCTTTGTCTGGTAGAGATACCTCTTATGTTGGAATTTTGCCTTATGGAGCATAGTAGGGGTTCAAGCGTGAGGACAAAGAATGGGGGAAAGGGGGCATCTTTGCCTTGTTCCATCGTGGAAGGGGGAAGGCATTCAACAGGGTGTTATTTACTCTAATTCTGGCTGAAGGTTTGGCATATAAAGAGAATAGGAGACTGAGCATGTGTGGGCCTAAGGTTTTTAGAACTGCAGCCATTTAATCCCACGCCACCCTGTCGAATGCCTTCTCCATGTCCAAAGAGAGAAAAAAGCCTGCCTGTTTGGAAGTTGTTATAAGGTGGTGTAGGTCGATTGCTTTTATAGTATTGTCCCTGCATTCTCTTCCAGGGACAAAGCCAACTTGGTCTCGGGAGATAATTGAGGGGAGTAGTGGTAGGAGTCTATTGACCAGAATTTTGGAAAAAATCTTGATGTTCACATTAAGTAATGAGATTGGTCTGTAATTTGCCTGTTGCGATAAGTCCTTATTATCTTTGGGTATGACTGTAATGTGTGCTTGGAGCATTCCTGGAGTGAGTGGGTTGGAACTAGATAAGGAATTGAATGCTTTTAAGAAGGGCATGCTTAGCGTGTCAAAAAATGTTTTAAAGTTATCAGCCGATAGACCATCAGGGCCCGGGCTTTTGTCTGACTTTAGGTTTTTAACAGATTCCTTAAGTTCCTGTTGTGTGATTACGCCTCCGAGAGTCATAGAAGACGCTGAAGAAATTCCCTTGGGGCAGTGCTTTTCTAGGAACTGTTTAACCACTTAACAACGCCCTATAGCCGAATGACGGCTACAGGGCGGTTTCTTAACTCTGGGAGGCCGTCATATGACGTCCTCCCAGAATTCCGCTCTCGCGCGCCCCCTGGGGCGCGCACTCGAGAGCATCCGTGACCGCCGGGTCCCACGGTAAACGGCCGCTCATAGCGCGATCGCTCCGTCATGTTATGACGCCGGTTCCTCCCTCCCCCTATCTGTACCGATCGGAACAGCGGAGGGGGAAGAGATCGGTGTCAGCAGCGATGTGGGCTGCATCTGCAGTGCCCACATCGCTGCTCACCGAAAATTAACCCCTCAATACCCTGCAACACCCTGCAACACCCTGCAACACCCTGCAATACCCTGCAATACCCTGCAACACCCACCAATACCCTGCAACACTCTGCAATGCTCTGCAACACCCGCCAATACCGTGCAACACTCTGCAATGCTCTGCAACACCCTCCAATATCCTGCAATGCTCTGCAACGCCATACTCTGAGATACCCAGCCATACCCAGCCATAGTCGGTGATACCCTGCAATACCCAGCCATGTTTACATTCCTTGTAATAGGAATAAAAGTGATCAAAAAAATTATTTTTGGGGAAAAAAAATGTCAAACTAAAATAAAGTAAAATGAACAATAAAAAACATTTTTTTTTTAAAGCGCCCCTGTAACCATGTGCTCGCATGCAGAAGCGAATGCATACGCAAGTCCCGCCCACATATGAAAACGGTGTTCAAACCACACATGTGAGGTATCGCTGCGAACGTTAGAGCGAGAGCAATAATTCTAGCCCTAGACCTCCTCTGTAACTCAAAACATATACGGTACAAAGGGTAAACCGCGCTACTCAAAAACAAAAGAAAGCAACCTATAAGCAGCAACCCTAATCGTAATACTCCGATATCAAACTAAATAGGTGAACAAAATGAGCTGCGCTAAAAACAAAAAATTAATTAAACACCTAAACCTAATCAAAACCTATACCAATAAACATGAAAAAAAACAATATTAAGTGACAAAAAATGTGATTAGTAAATAGTATACATAAATACTATCATATCATCATAAAAGTGAATAAAGTGTATACTAGATCTAAAATGAAGTTAGCATAAATAATATAGAAAAAAACCCCCACAATAATTAATGTAAATTGAAACAAAAAATAGTGTGTGCTAAATCTAAACAAATAAAATTAGCAAAAATAATATTCAAAAACAATAAAGAGTTCATATATGATGAAGAAAAAATTTGTCCAAAAAGTATTGTTGATTCCTCAAACTTGATATTAAGGTGCAAAAATATCCACAAATGCGTGTATATAGAAAATAATCAAAACAATCCTCCACCAGTGAGAAGAGAAGATATGGGAGATAGGCGTTCTGACGTCTCCGCGTTCTACGCCCAACCAGGAAGTGCGGGCGGCACACGAGTCCGGCCGGCTCGTTTTTTATGTGATCGTTTTTTCTTTACATATGTGAGTGTAAATTTTTTTTAAATTCTACTTCATTAAACCAAGTGGTTTTACGCTATGCGAGTGTCTTTGATCTTTTATACATGATCCACGATACCCTCGTTTCCTGACTGGAGGCTTCGTACTGGAGATAGAGGCAGCGTGGTGCCAGCAATCTACGATACCTTTGTTTCCCGATTGGAGCCTTCGTATTGGAGATGTAAATGGTGGGATGCCTGTGACGGTTCATCCAGAAACCTCTGTGCTGTTGCCTTATTGATCTCACTAACACTGGGATCTAAAGCTCTGGTAAGCGGCCCCTCTTCTCACTGGTGGAGGATTGTTTTGATTATTTTCTATATACACGCATTTGTGGATATTTTTGCACCTTAATATCAAGTTTGAGGAATCAACAATACTTTTTGGACAAATTTTTTCTTCATCATATATGAACTCTTTATTGTTTTTGAATATTATTTTTGCTAATTTTATTTGTTTAGATTTAGCACACACTATTTTTTGTTTCAATTTACATTAATTATTGTGGGGGGTTTTTTCTATATTATTTATGCTAACTTCATTTTAGATCTAGTATACACTTTATTCACTTTTATGATGATATGATAGTATTTATGTATACTATTTACTAATCACATTTTTTGTCACTTAATATTGTTTTTTTTCATGTTTATTGGTATAGGTTTTGATTAGGTTTAGGTGTTTAATTAATTTTTTGTTTTTAGCGCAGCTCATTTTGTTCACCTAACTCAAAACATATAACCAGTAAAAAAAAATTAAATTGTCGCCTATGGGGATTTTTAAGTCGCGACGTTTGGCACCATTCCACGAGCCTGTGCAATTTTGAAGAGTGACATGTTAGGTATCGATTTACTCTGTGTAACTTCATCTTTCACATTATGCAAAAATTGGGCTAACTTTACTGTGTTTTTTTTTTTTAAGCACAAAACTGGTTTTTTTCCAAAAAAAAGCAACGACCACCATTGTATTCTCCAGGGTGTTTGCTAAAAAAACATATATAATGTTTTGGGATTCGATGTAATTTTCTAGCAAATAAATGATGATTTTTACATGTAGGAGAGAAATGTCAGAATTGTCCTGGGTGCTCCAGAACGCCTGATGGCGCTCCATGCATGTTGGGCCTCTGTATATGGCCACACTGTGTAAAAGTCTCACACATGTGGTATCGCCGTATTCGGGAGTAATAGCAGAATAGCTGTTTTGGGGTGTAATTTGTGGAATGCATATGCTGTGTGAGAAATAAACTGATAATATGACAATTTTGTGAAAAAAAAAAAAAAAAGTGAAAAAAATCTTGATATTGCAAAGAATTGTGGGAAAAAATTACAACTTCAAAAAACTCATCATGCCTCTTACTAAATACCTTGGAATGTCTTATTTCCAAAAAGGGGTCATTTGGGGGGTATTTGTACTTTTCTGGCATGTTAGGGTCTCAAGAATTGAAATAGGCCTTCAGTACTACAGGTGTGATCAATTTTCAGATATTGGCACCATAGCTTGTGGACTCTATAACTTTCACAAAGACCAAATAATATCCACCAATTTGTATTTATTTTTACCAAAGATATGTAGTAGTATACATTTTGGCCAAAATTTATGAAGAAAAAATTACTAATCTGCTAAATTTTATAACAGAAACAAAGAAAAATTCATTTTTTTTTACAGAATTTTCTTTATTATTTCTTTTATAGCACAAAAAATAAAAAACCCAGCGGTGATTAAATACCACCAAAAGAAAGCTCCATTTGTGTGAAAAAAAGGACAAAAATTTCATATAGGTCCAGTGTTGCATGACTGAGTAATTGTCATTCAAAATGTGAGAGCACCGAAAGCTGAAAATTGGTCTGGTTATTAAGGGTGTTTAAGTGCCCAGTGGTCAAGTGGTTAATTTTATTTTGGCGTTCCTCAGTGGAGGGTGTGGGTATATTTGGTTTGCCTATGTCATAAAGTGTTGTGTAGAATCTCTGGAATTCATGGGCTATATCAGTGTTACTTGTGTATGTGTGTCTTTCTGGGGAGTGTAACTTGTGAACTGTCATTTTGGCTTTCCTCGACTGCAATGCTTGGTCCAGCAAGTGCCCGCTTTTGTTTCCAAATTCGTAGAATAGTTCTTGAGACAGCATACATTTTTTCCTTACATTGCAACCCAGTTCTTCCTGTAGTAGTTTGTGTGTTTCAATGAGATCTAGGTAAGATTTTTGTGCTAGAGTCAGTTTGTGGAGGGCTTCTAATGTCTTGAGTTTATGAAACAGGTCTGTGAGAGTTTGTTGTCTCTTTTAATAGTCGCTGCCATTGAGATAAGCCTGCCTCTTATCACACATTTGTGTGCTTCCCACAGAGTTATACTGGAAGTCTCTGGCATATCGTTTTCTCTGAAGTAGTCGGTCAGGCATTTCGTGAGTGTCGATACTCTGGACTTATCTGTCAGTAACATGGGGTCTAGTCCTCAGATATTAGTATATGTGGTTTTGTCAGGGAGCATCAGAGTAATTTTAACCGGGTGGTGGTCCAAGATGGTCATGGGTTCTACCGTCGTCTTGGACAGGAGAGGGAGGTCCCTTTGAGTGAGAAATAAATAGTCCAGTCTGGAGTATTTTATATATGGGGCCGAAAAAAAAAGGTGAAGTCTTTTTCTAGTGGTCTAAAAATCACGTGATAAATAAAAACAAAATTAGCAATGTGCTCCCCGCATTGTTAATTTTGTTTTTATTTATCACGTGATTTTTATGGACTACTAGTTCTATTTTTTATATTTGATTATTTTCAATAAACCGTCATTGGTTGTATTTCACCATGCGAGGCGTCTTTTATGCTTTGTCCCCCCTATGGTGAATCCCTATGAGATATCTGGTGCCAAGTTTTACAGCTATCCACAGCTCGGAAAGTTCATCTACCTCTTCCAATTGGAGACTACAAGGAATTCCGAGGGAAATCACCATCCGGCTGGTTGCATCTGGGTGTGCCATTGGAGCCCCCTACAAGCTCTTATGACACACTACTATATGGTGGATGTGTCCAACTCATCTGGTAAGAGTATCCACCTTCTTTAATTGTCTTACAATCTGTTCTCAAGACGTTCTGAGGTCTGAGAAGATCGAGAGTCATTTTTCTATGAATGCCATCTGACAACTTCAGAAGTCCCAAACATACCACTTTGAAGTCCATGGAGATTGACTTTGAGATTGCCTATACCCCTTTGGACTTTAGTGGTTTCTTTGTTATTATTACATGATCTTTTTCACTTCCATGTATACTTACACTTATTTATATAGGTGCCTTTAAGCGCTGCACTTATTTATATATATAACTCTACATAAATGCAACAACAATGAAATAACAGTGCTAGTCCCGCTGTAATTAGTTAATGGTTGTATTCCTGGAAGGGAGGGGAGGGGAAGGGGGAATCCAGGCTTTAGGACCAGGTAACAGATTTGGGGCTTATGTTTCTGCAGTGGGCATAGCAAGGGTCCCTGAGGGCCTAGTAGCTTGGAAGGGAAAGTATTATTTAACTTCATGTGTGTATAGCAGGTTAAGGATTAGCATCTTTAAGTCAGTCCATACTCAGTAGTGGCACACTGGTGTATGGTGATCAGAATAACAGTTGTGGGAGCCCCCTCAAGTTCAGAGTGCGGATGACAGTTAGGGTCAGCCGATAGTGGCAGCAATTAAGCTTTGAGTGTTGCTTGTAAAGGGGTTCAGTAAAAGTACCCTAATTATAGTACCATTTGTGTTTTGTCCATTTTAGTCATTACACACAGAGTGTGTGACGTGTATTTGATCCTGTGTGTCATCTACAGAAAGTTCTAGTGGTATGGGATCATATTATATATGCCACCATCGGCTGTGTCCCTGTAGGATACATACATTATAAGCATTTATAATCATAATACTACCTTTAGGCTAGGTTTCCACTATAGCGCAATTTTGCCACGATTTTTTGCCGCCATTTGAAGCAATGCCTGTGTATTCTTGAGGTCTATGGACTTCAAGTCGCATCAAAGTAGGACCAAAGTAGTGCAGGGACTACTTTGAAGTCGCTGCCTCTTCAAGTCACACAGATATGAACGGTACTCATTGGAAATCATGGGGTATGACTTGTGATGCAACTTTTCAGACCCAAATCGCATGAAAAGTCGCACTAGTGGAAACCTAGCCTTAAGGTATTTCCCATTGTATTCTGATGTTAATCAGGTAGTGGAGGTAACAAAGGCAGTATATAATGGAGGATTAGCGATTTGAATCAGTATAAATTATTTTCTGAACTAGGGATGTGGAACTGACATTATCAGTTACCTTATTTGAGAGTTCACCTGTCTTTAGCTTATTAGCGAGAGTTAAATTTTGCGGAGAGACAAGAGAAAAAAAAATGAAAAAAATGGAGTACAACATTAGTTTGGTTGGCTTCTGACATAGTTCTGATGCCGCGTACACACGACCGGACTTTCCGGCAGACTAGGGCCGAAGGGATTAGTCCGTTGGACAATCCGATCGTGTGTGGGCTAGTCCGATTGTTTTTTGAAAAAAAAAAAAAAAATCAGACGGACCTAGAAATAGAACATGTTTCAAATCTATTCGACGGACTCAATTCGGACGGACTAAAATCGGGAAAACCGTTTGTGTGCTGGTCCGACGGACCAAACATGACGCAAGGGCAACTATTGGCTACTGGCTATTGAACTTCCTTGTTTAGTCCCGTTTACGTCATCACATTCAAAACGAAAGGACTTTCGAATGGACTTAGTCCATTCATGCGTGGCCAAGTACGTTAGTTCGGAAGGACATTTGGAACTCCACCGAAAGTCTGTCGGGAAGACCATCAGACCTAGTCTGCCGGAAAGTCCGGTCGTGTGTATGCAGCATAACAGTTCCAGTTCTGGAGGCATGACCAAGGAAAAGTAAGAGCGAGGACGGTCTTTTTCCTTCTGCTATGTCAGTCATACAGTTTAAGGGGAAAACACTGCGCTACAATTTAGTATATATGGAAAGAGGCCTCAACAGCCAAAAACAGCAGCCAACACCAAAAAACAAACAAAGTTCAACAAACAAAACAATAAAAACAGTGTAGCGCTTCACTAATAGATGTGGTCAGCATAAATTATATGGATAAAAGCAAAAATAATATAAATAAAAATGCCTAAAGAAAAGTCCAATATTAGCCACACATTCCACTATGTAGCCGGCCCAAGGGTGGCCAAACCGTCACAGAGGGGGGAGAGATTGGACTGGGCGGATGTATTCATGCGAGTCTGCTTGACTGTAACATCAGAGAAGAATGGATAAAATACTTCTTACCGACTTAGTTGGACTCATACAGTCATATGACAGTTGAGTCTAGAAGGCTTTAGGTCACAGTTTGGGACCGAGGAGTACGAAGAGGAAGGTCTGTTGAGCTGATGGATGAGCTCAAAACGATTGTAAGCCCTGTGATGGATCCTTTCAAATGGAACGTCAAGGGTGTATGTAGTCAAGCTCAGACGTAGCCCGTTGTACTGATGCTCCAATCTCACCCAGATAGAGAGGGAGACGTTGTGGAGGTTTAAGCCAAGAAAACAGAAAAAAGGAAAAAAGAAAAAAGGCTCCACATGGTGCAGGTCAGATGATATAAAAAAGGTTGATTTATTGAAGTCAAAAAATAATTAATGACTTAGTGATCACATAGACAGTCTAAAATAGAGATTAAAAGCAATGTAGGGTGCCAACAGCTCGCCCAACGCGTTTCGACATATGTGTCTTCGAGACATTTTGGATTTATGAATTGAGGTGCTATTCCCCCTTCGGCATGAATACAGATTGGGACATCAATAGTTTTATCAATCAGGCTTAATTTACTTTGTCACGGACTATTATCACCACACATTATTTTTTCCTTTTCGTTCTGTATGTCTACCTTATCATTCACTTTAATCCTGCATTATTTTCAGGGTTTTTTCATATTTACACATATAATATTTATTCTTCAGGACACCCCAATCATATTTATTCATTTGTTTTTTAGTTTGTGCCCTTTAAGGCACAACGCTCACTCAATTTCATATATATATGCACTTTACCCCCGGGCCCGTGTCCAAATCTAGATATATGCGATTATTATGCATTTTCTCTAGATCACGTGCGATTGTGGACGGGTTCTTTGACTAATTTAGAATTTATATTTATCTTTGGCACTATTAATAAACACGCTATATGTGCCAGTTTCCAAGTTCACTTTTATGTCACTGGCACTTTAATATAAATAATATATATTTTTTGGTCATTATGTATGTAATTCATATTATTTGATTTACTTTTGACACCATTAGAAAATATACCATATGTGCTACACTTTAAGCTCACTCCCTTGTCACTGGCACCTCATCACTTTTTTAGGTAATATGAGCGCACTCACATTATCTGTCCATGTCACCATTTTTTCATACATTTTTCTCAGATACCTCCCTATTGTTACTAGCTGCGGGGTGTTATGTTTTGTTATTTGTTCTTCCTTTCCTGATATCCTTCGATCTACTATCATTATGATGCCTTGGTTGCTATGGTTACGTCGGGTGTTTTTACTGGACTTGACGCTATGCCGCCACGCCTCTTGTATCCTCCCCGTTGTCCTGCTCCCTTAAAGATCCCGGATTCCACGTGACGTGATAGCGTCATTGAGTACGGCGCACGCCGTGACGTGATAGCGTCACTGGTTACGGCGCACGCGTAGAACGGGCCCATTTTCTTCGATTGGCTGCCCTATGTACTGCCACGCCTACGGCGTGTGACGCTCACCACGAGCGAAACGGCGCCTATTTCTGTGGCCCCTCCCCTCCCTATTCCCTGGCAAGCTACTGGATGCGTGACGTTCACACGCACACGCCCCCCGGGTTGTGACGCAATGACGCAACGTGTGACGTTCGCACGCAAGCGTCCAAGCGCACACGCCCCCTGGGTTGCAACTTAGTGACTCAGTATGTGACGTCCACACATGCACGCCCCTGATCCGAGGCAATGCGTCCTGACGTGGCTCTCTGCGATTGGCAGTACGGAGCACGTACAGGAGAGGGAGTGTGCCACGGTGCGCTGTCTCCCTCCTTCCCTTGTATTTCTATGTGGTAACCCAGAAGTACATTTGTCCTTGCTATTGGACAAGATGGTCCTTTTTCCACTCCCACATCCACTCCCTTCATAGCCATGTGACATATGTATGTAGTGATTGGCTGTACCTTCTCTTTTATTACACACCTTCTGACCTTGTGATTTGAACTGCAAACAATAGATCATCACATAAGGACTACTATTATGGTTACTGATATACACTTTCCTGGCCACTTATGGTTAGTAAAATAAGTCTGAGACATTCAAACAGCACAACGAGGACAGTATACAGATCCTCACAGTTCTTTCTATTACACTACACAAATGCAAACAGGTCACTTTATGTGATGTTGCAGTTTAATCCATGTGAAACAGGTGGTATATGTCCGATCTTTTAATAGTGGCATTTGATGCGATTTCTATATGCCCTTTATGTGCACTGGATTTCCTTGCAATTTTATGTTAGATGAGGCCATGTCTAATATGATTAATTTAGAGATATTTATTTGCGAACATGGTGGCTTATTTATATATTTTTGTCACTATATTAACTTAACAATTTGCATCGGTGCTGGATGCGATTTCTGGGGATGCTTTTTATGTATTAGATTTTCTTGCATTTTTATGTTAGATTAGACCTCCAATATTATGATTAACTTATGGATATCCATCTGTGAATGTGGTGACTTATTTTTATTTTTATATTTGTGTCACTAAAATAATTTGATAGCTTGTATCAATGACATTTTTATATCTTATTTATATTCATTTATTGTGTTCAAACATGTTTTCTTTGATTTGATTAAATGTTCATTGTATCTTTAAGAGGTTGTCCGAGATAGGATTCCCCGCCCTTTGGTAGGCGGAACCCCTCTCTGACTCCTTATATATTTGTTAGCAATGTGGTGGGCCCCAACATGCCCCTGTAGAAGACACATATGTCGAAACGCGTTGGGCGAGCTGTTGGCACCCTACATTGCTTTTA
The DNA here is from genome assembly GCF_037356315.1 of Lithobates pipiens. NCBI lineage: Eukaryota > Metazoa > Chordata > Amphibia > Anura > Ranidae > Lithobates > Lithobates pipiens. The sequence continues at coordinate 347,698,774 of NW_027507903.1, forward strand.
ATCTCTATTTTAGACTGTCTATGTGATCACTAAGTCATTAATTATTTTTTGACTTCAATAAATCAACCTTTTTTATATCATCTGACCTGCACCATGTGGAGCCTTTTTTCTTTTTTCCTTTTTTCTGTTTTCTTGGCTTAAACCTCCACAACGTCTCCCTCTCTATCTGGGTGAGATTGGAGCATCAGTACAACGGGCTACGTCTGAGCTTGACTACATACACCCTTGACGTTCCATTTGAAAGGATCCATCACAGGGCTTACAATCGTTTTGAGCTCATCCATCAGCTCAACAGACCTTCCTCTTCGTACTCCTCGGTCCCAAACTGTGACCTAAAGCCTTCTAGACTCAACTGTCATATGACTGTATGAGTCCAACTAAGTCGGTAAGAAGTATTTTATCCATTCTTCTCTGATGTTACAGTCAAGCAGACTCGCATGAATACATCCGCCCAGTCCAATCTCTCCCCCCTCTGTGACGGTTTGGCCACCCTTGGGCCGGCTACATAGTGGAATGTGTGGCTAATATTGGACTTTTCTTTAGGCATTTTTATTTATATTATTTTTGCTTTTATCCATATAATTTATGCTGACCACATCTATTAGTGAAGCGCTACACTGTTTTTATTGTTTTGTATGTCAGTCATAGTGGAGTTTTATAGGAGTGTTTAAATCCAAGTAGTGTGGTAGTAGGGTTAGCATGGGTTTCATTAGATCCTCTGGTGGCAGACTGACATAAAGTGTTGCTGTCCCTATTCAGTCTGCTGTACAGTTAGTTCCCAATTAGCAGAGAGCAAGTCTGCAAGTGGGCGGGTTGTCCTGTCACAAGTAGTGCTAAGAACTGTTTATATGGGTAGCATATCCAGGCTGTATACTCAGATGTGTTGTCTGATAGTTGGCATCCAGGGGTCTGCTTGAGTAGTGGGATAGTGAGGGTGGGATGAGGGCTTCCAGGAACTATGTCAGAGTACGTCTGCAGATAAGGGGGGGAGGGAGGAAATGGTGGGATCTCCACCGACTGAGTTTTGTTTGTTCTGGGTAGAGGGATCTTTACCTCGTTTGGAATGTCTAGCTCTGTGGTGATCTGGGGAAGCAGTCAGGCTCCCATTTTTCAGTATCCCTGGAGCTTTTGGTGGCAATAGTGGAGGATGGGTGTGGCGTCTGATGCTGAAGTGTTCATTTCCTGCTTAGGTGATGCCATCCATGGATGCTGCCCTTTTCAGTGGTGGTAGGCGGAAGTCACTGTACCAATCCGGCAGATCTATCAGGGGTATAGTGAGGGTTGTGCAGAAGTGTCCTAGTTCCTCTGGTACCCTGAGATTCGCTGTGTGATTATTGTGGTTTGCTGAAAGGCAGAAAAGGAGCTTCCAGCGATAGGCAATTGCTCTGGATCTTAGAACATCTAATAGTTGTCTCACTTCCCTCCTTCTCTGTAGAGTGATATTAGGTTATGAAAGATCTTAATTTCAGTGCCCTGAAATGTGAGGTGTCCCCTACTTTTTGCTTTGCACAGTATTTCTTCTTTTACCAAGAAATCATTCAGGCAGCATACAATATCTCTAGGCGGATCTGTGTATGTGTTCCAAGGCTATATGGAGCATCAGGGGCCTTTCTAGGAGGTCATTGAAAATGGCACTGACCGCTTGTGTGACCTGAGCGGCTTCAACAGTTTTGGGGAGACCTCTTACTCGTAGGTTGCGGCATCTGCCACGGTTGTCAAGGTTTTCCATGTGGCGGTTTATTTCCCTCAGGTGAATGGCATGGGATTCTGTTACTTGTTGGACATAGCACAGTGAGGCATCATGGCGGGCTTGTGCTTCCTCTACTTCTTCAACTCACGGAACGATGGCCTGTATGTCAGAGCAGAGGTCTGAGATAGCCGCTGACAGCATGTTTTTAATATCTGTAGCTACCGAGCGGAGGTCTGCCAGGCAAAATGTAGAGGTTGGATGCAGGTCTGGTGAGGCAGGACTGCGGCTCCGGTCCCTCAGCGTGTCTCGGCTGGATGAGCATGCCTCGTTTGAGGAAGCCTGAGTCCCCATCATGGCTCACTGAGACCTTGTCCGGAATATCTCTGGTATTTGACGGCTGATCTGTGTCTTGGTTTCTGGTGGAGCGGGAACATGTTGCTGAGGTACTTCGATGCGTACTTCCCATTTTGGATCCGCGTGGGGCTATTGTAGTCAGGTATCTGGACCTCGGGGGAACAGGAGCTCTGAGAGTACGTGTCCATCTTAGAACGGAACCAAGCCACGGCCCCAGCTATGTTTTTATGTGTTTGGCAGGCGTTCAAGAACCAAAATGATCACACACCCCTGATTGCTCAGTTCTCAGGGCTCCTTGAGCAGAAAGCTGGTGACTGTCAGTCAGCAGTTCTTTGCATTGCTCACTGGAGCGCTGGACTGTGGAGGGGGTGGGAGCAGGCAACTTAGGCTCTCAACGGCTCGCTGAACCGGGTGCCGGTCCAGGCATGTGTGCGGATCCTGACTTCATTGTCGCAATCTTGCCCAAGCCCGGACTGGCTCTGTGATGTCAGCTGGCTTCAGCCCGCTGTCTGCTGAAAATGAGCTTTGGCTGTACTTCTCCTTCAAGCCTTGGTTCACACTATGAACCACATATGAATTGCACAGGAACCACACCGTATTCATGTTCAATGATTAAGCAGTATGATTTCAGCTCATTCAAAATCGCACTGCATCACAACAGTCACGCATGCTTTAATTTTGGAATCGGACTGAAACCAGATTGCATGATCGGTCTGTTCCATGTGCTCCGCTGCAGGCAAACACAGTGCCTTTGTGACATGTGTTTGGAGTGCTGCTAAGATTGTACTTGGCACCTGCTGTAGATCGCAAAGGGCAGTGCAATTTAAATGTGGTGCAAGAAACACACACGGATTGCAGGTTGCCCGCAACGCATTCTATTCTGAACTTTTTTCAGAAGTTTAGCTCTTATGTGAAGTTGATGGCTATGACATACTGATCATTGGAGGGTTTTTAGTCGCCCCCCCCCCCCCCCCCCATTACGATTAATACATGTTTAGGATTAACATATTTAGTGTTGGTCCTTTGTTTTTTTTTACACCAGGGAATGGCATACTTAATTGCTCATAATGCCAGGTTATGAATATTAAAATAAGCATGGTGAAAAGTTTGACACCACAGTGCACCAGGTCAGCATGCACTGTCATTACAAGACAGTATCATCTCCTTTCCATCGTCTAAGTTATTTTGGTACCAAATGATTCCCTTTGCTTCAACATAACAGGGGTTATCTGACATATTATTCAGACACTTGTGGGAATTCATAAAAGGTGTCTTAGGAGTTATTTACTGGGGGTGTGTGGAGCCTGATGGGGAACTATTCTCACAGTTGCCCATCAGTTGCACTTCACTTTTGATGGACAGTATATGGGAATGAGCGGATATATAACCGCTGTTCAGTCCAATCGTGGCTTTTGAATCCACCCACTGCTGTGTGCCATCAATGAAAAGTAAAGTGGACCTGATAAGGAACTAGTCAATCAGTTACCCATCAGGCTCGGCAAACACTCAGTAACCAATTATTTCTCAAATATGAGCATTTCCCATTCATGGGTAATGACATGACATCAGTTGTATCCCTGGCCTTTTTGTTTTCATTTAGCTTTCGGGCAAGGAATCTCCCTGCAGACAGCTAAATGAGGCTGGAGACACAGCCCTGCACAGGAAGCTGTCACATACATCACAGCTTCCTAGCACTGGCACAGCCTGCTTTGAATACTGGCGTAAACAGAGCTGGTCTTAATTACTGTGAGCTTCCTAAATAGAGAACCATTAAGAATTCTTTCAGAATTTTTTTGACAGTTTGTGAAATTGGCAGTAGTAAGAAATACCTGAATTTGCCACATGTGTCAGTGATGTTACTGTCACAAATGCTTGCCTGAATTAAGAGTCGGTTCACAATGTGGCAGCAAGACTTGCAGTGCGACTGCCTCAGGCGACCTGCATCTGACTTCAGTGGCGGCTTGCAAAATAACTTCTGTATAGAAGTCAATGCATGTCGCCTGAAGTCGCCCCAAAAGTAGCACAGGAACCTTATTCGAAGTCAGAGCGACTTGTGTCGCTCCTATTAGAATGGTTCCATTGTACAGAATGGTGCGCTGTGAACCGAGTCTAAGAGCTAGAACTACTGTCAGAAAGCATCATTAGGGCCATTTTGAATTCATCTGACTGTGGGGTTGAGTTACTAGAACTGGAGAGTGCAAAATCTGGTGCAGCTGTGCATGGTAGCCAATCAGCTAACTTCCGCTTGTTCAATTAAGCTTTGACAATAAGACCCCTTTCACACAGAGTGTGTTTGCAGGCGCTATAGCGTTAAAAATAGCGCCTGCAATCCGCCCTAAATGCTGGTTCACACTAGCGCGATGCCAGACATCGCATGTAATTCGCAGCACACTGCTGTTCACATTACATGTGATGTCTGTGTGGGTGCAATGTCAGCCATACAGATAGTATGGCTGATATCGCACTGCATTCGGTCCAAACATGCACAGGACCCTTTTTTCTTTTCGGACCAGAATCGGATGGCATATGTGTTCACACATATGCGATCCGATTCATGTCCAAACTGTCAGTTCACAGTGCGATATGCGAGCTGAAATGGGAGTGTCATTAACATATAATGACACTCCCCAGCAGTTCGCATATGGCAGTGTGAACTGCCGTGCGTGTCGAGTGCGATGCGGGAACCTGCAGTTGATTCGCAGGGTCCTCGCATCACACTAGTGTGAACCGGCACTCAAACAGCTGCTCCATTGTCTCCAGTGTGAAAGCACGAGGGTTTGCGCTGGCAGGATGTCAGGAAAAGTCTTGCCAGCAGCTTCTTTGGAGCGCTGAAGGAGCAGTGTGTATACCGCTCCTCCACCGCTGCTCCCCATTGAAATCATTGCGGCAGCGCGGCTATACCTTTGGCAAAACGCTGCTATTGCGGCGCATTGCGGGCAGTTTTAACCCTTTCTCGGCCACTAGCGGGGGTTAAAAGCGTGCCGCAAATCCGACGGTAAAACGCCGCTAATAGCTATGGGTGGCACAGTGTGAAAGGGGTCTAAAACCTGGACGCTGATTTGTTTCTATGCAGAGCTGCACCAGACACTGCACCCCAGTTTTAGTAAATCAACCCGTGTGTTGCAATGCAGATAAGAAAATTTAAATCTAGTTTAACTGTCTTTCTAAAGCCGTTATCACAGCCAACATCAATCACCCGAATAAAAGCTTCACAGATGATGCTACGGCTACCACAGTCAAGGTGTGATATTCTGCACGTTAAAATACAGGGGGTGGCTTGGTTACAATTTAATTTCTATCAGGCAGATTATAAACATTTGCTCCTCCATTTGTGTTCTGGCCTTTATAAAATGAAGAACATCATCTATACCCTCAGGAAAAATAAAACAAAATGTATTTATAAAATTATGTACGCGTTATTCTACCTTTTCGAAACTCTATAACTGGCTGTGGTGAGAACTCCAGTTTTCGGGTCCCGCACAGTTGCTCTTGCTAACTGTAGAGAAGAAACCATACGGAATAAAGGGTTAATGAATAAAAAAAAAATTGTGCAAGCTTTGATTCAGTGAAATCTTAGACCAGAAAAACAAGGTGGTTTCTGTACATACTGTATATTATATACTAATGATAGAAGGGAGAGGAGTAAAAGAAATTTGCAGTGCCCACCTATGGGACCATGGCAGACAATATACGATAAGTAAAACAAGTCATTTCAGACAGTTGACAGCTTTAAATATAATTATTGGCTTTTATTGGTGAAACTTTGGTCACATGTTATTGGTGGCATGAGCAGGTCCCTATATAAAAGCATTTTCAATTGCGCAATTAACAGTTGACAGCGAATCAGCAAGAGGAAATGCATCCCACCCTCCCACCCATTATCGCAAGCCCAATTTATGTGGTTAGTCCCGTTCTCTCAGAAAGGGGACAGTTAGTTATATATATGGACATGTGTTGGAATGGCTCGAGCTGTTATGGCTGAGTCAAAAGGTTGTTTTAAAGTGTATTTGGTGTAATTTATATGGGTTACCTTATAAAAAATTGGTATATTGAAGTTGTTTTAATTACATACCAATATAAGGGCCACGGCCATGTCAAATCCAAAAGATTTATAGAGTGTCTGATTATTATTTACTAAAAAGGTTTGGGCCTATGGTCCTACTATAATGGCTGCAATTGCTTGTCTCCTGTGAATGCTAGTTGCTTGGCTGTATTTGAATTAATAATTCGGAGTCTCAGGTGAGAAACTAACATGCAGCAAATGAAAGCCAAATAAAGGTCAGAACTTATTTCCTTATACTTTATTCAGGTTTGAGAGTCAGAAAACTTTAAAGCCAAAAACAGCAAAATAGAAGGGGAACTAGCATTTTTCAAAGCGGGGGTCAGCAAAAAGCACTAATTTTTCTCTAATGACCCTTGTATTTTAAAATGCTGCAATATAAATAACAATGATTTAAAATGCCAACAGCACAGCAACAGAATCAAGCCTAACAGAACTTTTTTTAGAGCTCAGGAAACAGAGGTTAGTGCTATTTTCTTCCCATAGTTTGGCACTGAACAGTAATCACACACATGGTTTTTATCAAGCATACTGGTTACCATGGTAAATAAATACGCAAAGCCATAATTTTGTGCTGCAGAGAGCAACATATGAATAAGAGGTACCCTGTGGCATGCAATCCCAGCCAAACCCTCTCTCAACGCTTCATATACCGTATGTAATTTACAGATTCGGCGGTCCTTGTATATTAATTGAAATCTGTTCCTTGCTGACCTATGGCAAGTGACTAAATCCAATGTGCAGGTTATAAATACATAAATATAAAAAGGGAAAACACTGCGCTATAATTTATAAAAAAATGGCCACAACGGCCACAACAGCAGCCAACACCAAAAACAAACAAAGTTCAGCAGATAGAATAAAAAATAGTGTAGCGCTTCAATACTAAGTGTAATCAACACAAATTCTGTGAAGATAATAATAGCAAAACAGAGATCACACAGAACAAAATGCCTAGAAATCAAAGTCCAACATAAAACAATCATTCAACTGTGTTGATGGCGTAGAAGTGACCAATCCGTCACCTGGAAGGACAATGATGTACTGGACGAATGAGTTCATGCGGGTAAACTTGATTGTAAGCATCAAAATAAAAATAAAAAGTGAATAAATACTTCTTACCGGAACGGTTGGACTCACACAGTCATATGACGGTTGAGTCTAGAAGGCTTGGGGTCACACTCTGGGACCAAAGACTGTAAGGAGAGAGGTCAGTTGGGCTGGTGGAGAAACTCCTGACGGCTGTAGGCTCGAAGGTGGATCCTTTCAAATGAAAACCTCAAGGTTCAGGTGGTCCGGCCCAGACGCAGCTCTTTGTACCAATACTCCTGCCTCCCCCGAATGGGGAGGGGGGTGTTTGTAAAATTTTACACCAAAGCAATGAAAAGGAGAAAAAAGAAAAAAAGGCTCCACATGGTGCGGGTCAAACAATATAAAAAGTTGATTTATTAAAGTCAAAAAGATAATAAATTGACTTAGTGATCACATAAAAAGCAAAATAAACTAAAAGCAATGTGGGGTGCCAACAGCTCGCCCGACGCGTTTCGACATATGTGTCTTCAACTGGGGCATGTTGGAACCCACCACATTGCTAACAAATATATAGAAAATGAGGAAGAGGTCACGCCTAACAAGAGGCGGGGCATCCAATCTCAAACAGTCTCTTAAAGCTACAGTGTACAATTTGATCAAACCAAAGACTACCAATTCAGACACTATAAGCAAATACAAATAACATCCAAAAATGTCATTCATGCAGACTGTTAAATAAGTATTAATGGCAATAAAATTTAAAATTAAAAATACATAAAAAGTAAGTCACCATACTCACTCGAGAGTGGCACTAAATAAACTGCATTGTTCACAGCCTAATCGGATGTATAGATACAGCATAATTCAATTCGATTGTGAAACATATGCAGAGAACACATCAAGTACTAATACATAAAAATCAGACCTGCGTTGTTAGTTATACATTAAATATATTAGACCTTTACCAAAAGCTACCAGTTTGCATTTAGATTATTCACAGCCTCATCAGACTTGTGAGTTGCAATCCCAATGTACACACAAAGCACATATAGAAAAAACATCCAATTCTAACACATACTATCAGACCTGCACTATCAATTGTACAGCGACTACACTATACTATCCCAAGGGCGGACTAGTTTGTCTGTATTATAACAAAAATAGAGCTGTAACATTCTCAATGATAGTGTTTAATAAAGATCTATCATAATGTGATTTGAATGTCTCTTACTTGTTGTACCAACAATCCATAACCTGGAAATGTGCATGAGTGCTCATGATGTTACTGCATACATAATGATCAGTTTCATACAGTTCAGATCAAATGAACTGAAGTGTCACAGAAATGACTGAACCAATCCCTCAATGTGTGTGTCATGTGACTGAATGTGGGAGTGGTTAGAAAAGACTCAAGTCTAAGAGTAGAGCCGTATATATCTAAATGTCATCAGGTAAAACCATAAGGAGGAGGTGTCCTACAAAGCATAGCACCAGCCCACTCATCATTATGCGTTCCACTCTGCGGGCCACATCAAACATCGTGAGCGCTCATAGATACACCGAGACGAGACAGGGCGTGCATACAAAAGCGTCAACGACTAGATGCTCATGTAAAAAAACAAAAACAGGAAGAGGGCGTGTAAACGTCACGCTGTGTATGTGTTCACAGCAATGTGGGAAAGGGGGAGGCATTTAGATCTGGCGCCAATTTGCACATGGAAAACGTCACACGCCGATAGGCGTGGACGATAGCAAAAGGACCAATCCGAAAGTCTGTCGTTCTGCGCATGCGCAGTGACTAATGACGTAATTACGTCATGTCATGCGCAGTGAAGGACCGAAGATGGATATCACAAGGCAATTGCGGGGAATATAAAGGACGTGTCAATGTCACGTCACGTCCAATGATAGAGCCCGGCGTAACCATGGCAGCCACAGACGCGTCATCGCATCTGAGGATGCTGCAGGTACAAAAATGCAAGTAAAGAAACAGAAAGAAAAAAACGGAATGTCGCTACATCATCTGAATGTGCATCTTACCCTGGGCATCTTTACCAAAAATAGCCAAAGGTTGTGTGAAATGAAAGAGATATGGAATAATCATATGGATCAGATATAATGCTTGCAAATTGCAAACATATTAACCTGAAAAATATATATATATTTTGAGGTATCTGAGACCAAAAAAAGGGCAATGAGATATGGTAGATACGACATAATTTCAACTCATGCCCAAAGTAAGGCTAAACTTAAAAATAAGAATGTAAGAGGCAATCCGTCCCAGATTCCACATGATCTAAAGAAGTGCATAATCAATGCACATATCCGGAATGTGAGAGGGATGTGGAAAGGAACCCGTCGCGCCTAATCTGGAAAAAACATAATAAATGTATATATCCAAAGTGTGAAAGGGAATCTGTCCCAGACTACGCATGATCTGGAAAAATGCATAATAAATGCATATATCCAGATTCTAATAGTAATCTGGGAGAGGAATATGTGAAGGGAAAAATATGAGGAGAACGCATAATACATGCATTGCATAGGGCGATGTGTCACAAAGAACACAAATTAAGTGATAAAATGAAAAGTGAAAAGTGAAGTGTCCAGTAGATGGACAGTAGGTGCGTTGGTGTGTAAAACCAAGAAAAGAAAAGTGAAAAAATGGATAGAAATAGAATCCTAGTGATCCGTGATGAGATAAATTAGGCCTGATTAATAAAGCTATTGATGTCCCAATCTGTGTTCATGCCGAAAGGGGTGTAGCACCTCAACTCATAAATCCAAAAAGTCTCGAGGCGCGAGACCCCCCTCAAGCATGAATCTCCTCTCCAGTTTGGGACAAATTTATCAATAATTTGAAAACAAGTGCCCGTAGGGTCTCTATTATGTTTTTCAAGGTAGTGTCTCGGAACGGGGTGTTTATCACACCCTTTTTTGATTTTGCTAAGATGTTCGTTGACTCGGATGGAGAAATTACGAATAGTACGGCCAACATATTGTTGGTTGCAAGGACAGGTAATCAAGTAAACAATGTACCTCGTGACACAAGTGGTAAAGTGTTTCATGAGGTATCTGCGTGCAGTGGATGAAGAAGTAAAGGAGTCACTTTTCCCCCTACCCAACTTATTATGTAAACAAACGTTGCATTTTCTGCAGGGAAAATAGCCCTTACTCTGGGGGAAGAATTGTATTGATTTAGGGATGTCTATTACATTAGGAGCGATATCATTTTGTATGGATCGAGCTCCTCTGTAAATGGTTCCAGCTTTATCTGGAATCGTCCCGCCCAAAACCTTGTCACTTTGTAGTACCTTCCAATGCCTATTAATAATTCTCTTTATGTCATTGTGTTGGGTGGAAAAAGTTGTAAAGAACGACCATTTATATTTATCACTGGTTGCTGTTTTGACCTTTTTTTGTATAAGAGAGGCCCTGTCAATGTGCAAAGCTGCTTGGATCTCAACATCAAGAGTATGTGGGTCATATCCTTTGTCCTGGAACCTCTTACGTATGGTGTAAGATTGAGAAATGTAGTCACTGACATTCGTGCAGTTGCGCCTGAGCCTGAGAAACTGACTGCGTGGGATGGAACTGAGCCATTGGCGATGATGGCAGCTATCAACGGGAATGTACCCATTCCGATCCGTTGGTTTAAAGAAAGTCTTCAGGACCAGGCGTTTCTGCACTATTGTAACCTCCAAATCAAGAAAATGAATGTTAGTTGCACTAGCCTCAAAAGTCAGCTGAATGCCACGGTCATTGGCATTAAGGGTTGCCATGAAGGAGTCAAGAGAGGGCCGACTGCCCCTCCATAGGAGGAGGATGTCGTCCATATACCTAGCCCACAGCACCAATTCTGGCCTGTTAAGGGCATAGACGACATCCTCCTCCCATTGGGCCATAAACAGGTTGGCCAAGCTGGGTGCATATTTAGCCCCCATGGCAACCCCTCTATTCTGGGTGTAAAAAGTGCCCTGAAACCAGAAATAATTATGAGACATAGCGAACTCTAATAGCTGCATAAGAAAATTCCTGTGTATCACCGGAAGTGTGGAGTCCCTAGAGAGAAATAGTTCAGCAGCTCTCAGGCCTAAATCCTGTGGGATACAAGTATATAGTGCAGAGACGTCTGCTGTAACAAGAATAAGATCATCATGGTACTCAATATTCTCAAGTAATCGAATTGTATCCCCTGTATCCTGTAAGTAGGAAGGTATATTCCTTACTAAGGGCTGTAAATAGGAATCTATATATTTCCCTATTCGGGAAGTGATAGAATTTATACCACTCACAATAGGGCGACCCGGTGGATTTACAGAATCCTTATGTATCTTGGGGAGTTGGTATATTGTCGGAATGCGTGGAGCCAATGGGATCATGAATTCTCTTTCTTTCTTATTTAGAATATTCAGAGAAAAACCTTCGTCTACGATCTGTATGAGGGTTTTTTTGTATTTGAGTGTAGGGTCACCTGGTAGGGGGCTATAAGTGGTAACATCACTCAATAATCTATTCATTTCCCCTATGTATTGGGATTTGTCTAGAACCACTATACCCCCCCCTTTGTCTGCAGGGCGAATGATGAGATTTTTCCTTTCACATAGAGATTTAAGACCCTGTGCTATAGATGGGTCTTGATGTGTCCTTTTTATGGGTAACTTATCTAAATCGTTTAAAACGAGATTTTTAAAAACATTAATAGATGGAGGTAAGATGCCTGGATTGAACAAAGATGGGTTGCTCAAACCAGAATGTCTAACTGATGTAGAATGAGAAACTGTATTAGTTACACTTGGAAGTGACAAAAAATGTCTCTGAATGTGTAACTTACGGATAAACTTATGCACATCAATGAATGTGCTAAATTTATTAAGTTTTCTAGGTGGGACAAATTTGAGACCCTTATCTAGAATAGATTTTTCACTTGCTGATAATGTTGCTGTGCTTAAATTAAAAATGCCCGCACCTACTGTGTCCTTTTTCTTTTTGTGCTGGATGCGCCTCCCCCCTCTGGTGCCTCGTTTGGTTTTTGGCTTCCTCCACGTATGGGGGTGTCCCTGTGAAAATCCTGATAATAAGGGGGCCCTGATGGATGATTGCGGTTATATGGGGGTCTAAACGGAGGTTCGTCATTATAAGTCATATACGGGGGAGGGTCGCGTTGAGAAAAATGGTCATCATCCCTAAGGGGTAGATACCGATTGTAAGTACGAATTGGAGTACTGTGGGGATAGTCCTCCCTACTATGACTATAATTGTCGTCCCTCCGAGTTCTACTATGTTCACGGGGGGTATATTGATAGCCACCATTGTTATTTCCATGGTGTCTATCTATACCATAACCCGGATTATTTCTCCCTTTGTCCTTATACCAACGGATCGGAATGGGTACATTCCCGTTGATAGCTGCCATCATCGCCAATGGCTCAGTTCCATCCCACGCAGTCAGTTTCTCAGGCTCAGGCGCAACTGCACGAATGTCAGTGACTACATTTCTCAATCTTACACCATACGTAAGAGGTTCCAGGACAAAGGATATGACCCACATACTCTTGATGTTGAGATCCAAGCAGCTTTGCACATTGACAGGGCCTCTCTTATACAAAAAAAGGTCAAAACAGCAACCAGTGATAAATATAAATGGTCGTTCTTTACAACTTTTTCCACCCAACACAATGACATAAAGAGAATTATTAATAGGCATTGGAAGGTACTACAAAGTGACAAGGTTTTGGGCGGGACGATTCCAGATAAAGCTGGAACCATTTACAGAGGAGCTCGATCCATACAAAATGATATCGCTCCTAATGTAATAGACATCCCTAAATCAATACAATTCTTCCCCCAGAGTAAGGGCTATTTTCCCTGCAGAAAATGCAACGTTTGTTTACATAATAAGTTGGGTAGGGGGAAAAGTGACTCCTTTACTTCTTCATCCACTGCACGCAGATACCTCATGAAACACTTTACCACTTGTGTCACGAGGTACATTGTTTACTTGATTACCTGTCCTTGCAACCAACAATATGTTGGCCGTACTATTCGTAATTTCTCCATCCGAGTCAACGAACATCTTAGCAAAATCAAAAAAGGGTGTGATAAACACCCCGTTCCGAGACACTACCTTGAAAAACATAATAGAGACCCTACGGGCACTTGTTTTCAAATTATTGATAAATTTGTCCCAAACTGGAGAGGAGATTCATGCTTGAGGGGGGTCTCGCGCCTCGAGACTTTTTGGATTTATGAGTTGAGGTGCTACACCCCTTTCGGCATGAACACAGATTGGGACATCAATAGCTTTATTAATCAGGCCTAATTTATCTCATCACGGATCACTAGGATTCTATTTCTATCCATTTTTTCACTTTTCTTTTCTTGGTTTTACACACCAACGCACCTACTGTCCATCTACTGGACACTTCACTTTTCACTTTTCATTTTATCACTTAATTTGTGTTCTTTGTGACACATCGCCCTATGCAATGCATGTATTATGCGTTCTCCTCATATTTTTCCCTTCACATATTCCTCTCCCAGATTACTATTAGAATCTGGATATATGCATTTATTATGCATTTTTCCAGATCATGCGTAGTCTGGGACAGATTCCCTTTCACACTTTGGATATATACATTTATTATGTTTTTTCCAGATTAGGCGCGACGGGTTCCTTTCCACATCCCTCTCACATTCCGGATATGTGCATTGATTATGCACTTCTTTAGATCATGTGGAATCTGGGACGGATTGCCTCTTACATTCTTATTTTTAAGTTTAGCCTTACTTTGGGCATGAGTTGAAATTATGTCGTATCTACCATATCTCATTGCCCTTTTTTTGGTCTCAGATACCTCAAAATATATATATATTTTTCAGGTTAATATGTTTGCAATTTGCAAGCATTATATCTGATCCATATGATTATTCCATATCTCTTTCATTTCACACAACCTTTGGCTATTTTTGGTAAAGATGCCCAGGGTAAGATGCACATTCAGATGATGTAGCGACATTCCGTTTTTTTCTTTCTGTTTCTTTACTTGCATTTTTGTACCTGCGGCATCCTCAGATGCGATGACGCGTCTGTGGCTGCCATGGTTACGCCGGGCTCTATCATTGGACGTGACGTGACATTGACACGTCCTTTATATTCCCCGCAATTGCCTTGTGATATCCATCTTCGGTCCTTCACTGCGCATGACATGACGTAATTACGTCATTAGTCACTGCGCATGCGCAGAACGACAGACTTTCGGATTGGTCCTTTTGCTATCGTCCACGCCTATCGGCGTGTGACGTTTTCCATGTGCAAATTGGCGCCAGATCTAAATGCCTCCCCCTTTCCCACATTGCTGTGAACACATACACAGCGTGACGTTTACACGCCCTCTTCCTGTTTTTGTTTTTTTACATGAGCATCTAGTCGTTGACGCTTTTGTATGCACGCCCTGTCTCGTCTCGGTGTATCTATGAGCGCTCACGATGTTTGATGTGGCCCGCAGAGTGGAACGCATAATGATGAGTGGGCTGGTGCTATGCTTTGTAGGACACCTCCTCCTTATGGTTTTACCTGATGACATTTAGATATATACGGCTCTACTCTTAGACTTGAGTCTTTTCTAACCACTCCCACATTCAGTCACATGACACACACATTGAGGGATTGGTTCAGTCATTTCTGTGACACTTCAGTTCATTTGATCTGAACTGTATGAAACTGATCATTATGTATGCAGTAACATCATGAGCACTCATGCACATTTCCAGGTTATGGATTGTTGGTACAACAAGTAAGAGACATTCAAATCACATTATGATAGATCTTTATTAAACACTATCATTGAGAATGTTACAGCTCTATTTTTGTTATAATACAGACAAACTAGTCCGCCCTTGGGATAGTATAGTGTAGTCGCTGTACAATTGATAGTGCAGGTCTGATAGTATGTGTTAGAATTGGATGTTTTTTCTATATGTGCTTTGTGTGTACATTGGGATTGCAACTCACAAGTCTGATGAGGCTGTGAATAATCTAAATGCAAACTGGTAGCTTTTGGTAAAGGTCTAATATATTTAATGTATAACTAACAACGCAGGTCTGATTTTTATGTATTAGTACTTGATGTGTTCTCTGCATATGTTTCACAATCGAATTGAATTATGCTGTATCTATACATCCGATTAGGCTGTGAACAATGCAGTTTATTTAGTGCCACTCTCGAGTGAGTATGGTGACTTACTTTTTATGTATTTTTAATTTTAAATTTTATTGCCATTAATACTTATTTAACAGTCTGCATGAATGACATTTTTGGATGTTATTTGTATTTGCTTATAGTGTCTGAATTGGTAGTCTTTGGTTTGATCAAATTGTACACTGTAGCTTTAAGAGACTGTTTGAGATTGGATGCCCCGCCTCTTGTTAGGCGTGACCTCTTCCTCATTTTCTATATATTTGTTAGCAATGTGGTGGGTTCCAACATGCCCCAGTTGAAGACACATATGTCGAAACGCGTCGGGCGAGCTGTTGGCACCCCACATTGCTTTTAGTTTATTTTGCTTTTTATGTGATCACTAAGTCAATTTATTATCTTTTTGACTTTAATAAATCAACTTTTTATATTGTTTGACCCGCACCATGTGGAGCCTTTTTTTCTTTTTTCTCCTTTTCATTGCTTTGGTGTAAAATTTTACAAACACCCCCCTCCCCATTCGGGGGAGGCAGGAGTATTGGTACAAAGAGCTGCGTCTGGGCCGGACCACCTGAACCTTGAGGTTTTCATTTGAAAGGATCCACCTTCGAGCCTACAGCCGTCAGGAGTTTCTCCACCAGCCCAACTGACCTCTCTCCTTACAGTCTTTGGTCCCAGAGTGTGACCCCAAGCCTTCTAGACTCAACCGTCATATGACTGTGTGAGTCCAACCGTTCCGGTAAGAAGTATTTATTCACTTTTTATTTTTATTTTGATGCTTACAATCAAGTTTACCCGCATGAACTCATTCGTCCAGTACATCATTGTCCTTCCAGGTGACGGATTGGTCACTTCTACGCCATCAACACAGTTGAATGATTGTTTTATGTTGGACTTTGATTTCTAGGCATTTTGTTCTGTGTGATCTCTGTTTTGCTATTATTATCTTCACAGAATTTGTGTTGATTACACTTAGTATTGAAGCGCTACACTATTTTTTATTCTTATAAATACATAAGCTATAATATTCCAGTAACCACAAGACATAATAGCAGTACATTTTTGTGTGGTAAACAGCATGTTAGCTGGTATACTTTCTGTACCACATTGAAGACTCACAATGGTAATGCAGACTAACAGGCATTCTTGGTATGGCCTACGTGGGAAAAAAATATCCACTTTCAGTTAGAAAGTGTATAAACTACACTCACTTAACTTTCATCATGGCAACATGTTTAATCCTAGATCTTTACTGATCCCTATAGCCAAGTGGTCTGCAAACTGCAGCCCATTGCTTGCCTTTATCTAGCCTTTGGGGCACTATTCCTCCCACCGACAGCAACAATGGGGCATAATTCCTGCTACTGACAATGGGCACTATTTCTTCCCATTGACACCAATGGGCACTATTCCTTCCATTGACAATGTTGGGGCACTATTCCTCCCATTGACACCAATAATTGGGAATAATTTGTGCTACTGACAAAATACACCACTTCTCCCATTGAAACCAATGGGGCACTACTCGTCTCGTTGACACCAGCTTTGGGACACTATTCCTCCCATTGATACCAACACTTGGGCACTATTCTTGCCACTGACCCCAATATTGGGGCACTATTCCTCCCACTGACAATGGGGCACTATTCCTCCCACTGACAATGGGGCACTATTCCTCCCACTGACAATGGGGCACTATTCCTCCCACTGACAATGGGGCACAATTTCTCCCACTGACAATGGGGCACAATTTCTCCCACTGACAATGGGGCACAATTTCTCCCACTGACAATGGGGCACAATTTCTCCCACTGACAATGGGGCACAATTTCTCCCACTGACAATAGGGCACAATTTCTCCCACTGACAATGGGGCACAATTTCTCCCACTGACACCAGCAATGGGGCACTATTCCTCCTATTGACCAACAATGGAGTGGTATTTCTCCCCTAATACCAAAGATGCATTGTTTACTCCCGCTTACACCAGGATAATTTCTACTCCCACTGACCACAATCCGGCCCCCCTAGAGAGTCTAAAGGCCAGTAAACTGGCCCTTTGTTTAGAAAGTTTGGAGACTCCTGCTATAGATGGATCATTGGTCCTTTATTGTCACAGGCTGATTTTTTATTTTTTTTTCAACTTTAGGAACATGGACCAAGCCCAAAATGAGCCAAGTTTGTACAGTCTGTCTGTTGCTATCACGCTAAGGGAGTTTGCCTGGAACGCCAACATGACTCCAAGCTGTTCAACCTCTGCCAGAAGTGGATTCCGATGTGAACACAGAGCACAAAGTAAAACAAAATCAGACAATAGATGCAGTCAAAGATTTCTACATACAAAACCACTGGATACAAAAGACTGAAAAATAAAAAAGGTCATTGTGGGATTACTGTATTACTGCAAGTCATGCAAGCATTTTAAAGCCGTCTAAAAAACAAGCAAATTCTTGCGAGCTACCATGTGAAAATCCACACTGATATTAAGGACAGCTGCTAGCACTGATCACGTCCCATATGCTTGTGCCGACCCAATGAATAATCTAATAAAATTCTGCACTACCCAAACTAAATCATGCGACCATCACACACAGTAATGGCGGTGATCTGCGAATTTATTGGGACTGTGACATTATGGCGGACACATCGGACATTTTTGACTATTGTCATTTATACAGCGATCAGTGCCATAAAAATGCACCGATTACTGTGTAAATGACACTGGCAGTGAAGGGGTTAATCACTAGGGGGCGATGAAGGGGTGAAGTGTGTCATGGGGAGTGAGTCTAACTGGGGGGGAGGGGCTACAACACACGTGACAGCGATCACTGCTCTCGATGTCAGAGCAGTGATCTCTGTCCTGTTGCTAGGCAGAACGGGGAAATGCTATGTTTACAAAAGCATCTCCCCGTTCTACCTCTCTGTGACACGATCGCTGGCACCCGGCGGAGATAGAGTCCACGGGACCTGCGGTCATGGAGAACGCAACGCACGCTGCTGGCAGCGCACACCGCAGTGCCGCTTCTTAAAGGGGACGCCCTTTTGCCCACCAGTGCCATTCTGCTGACTTATATATCGGCGTGTGCTGGTCAGGAAGCGGTTAATGCGCCCGCAACATAAAGTCCATTCCCATTTAATCCCTTCTTCTGATTCTTATTAAAGATGATAAAACAACAAGTGCTCAAGTCCACTCTTGTGCTCCCCTTTGGTTTATGCGCTCACCTTAGAGCATGTGACCTCGCACCTAAGCTTGGTCAGAGCTCGCTTTTTAAACCACCTCTGGGTTTAATGTCTGCTCTCAGATCCTTGGCTGATTGCTTGCATGTTTATCCATTTAAAATAAAACAGAGGAAACTGGATAGTGTAATACTGTTTTCATATATTCATTAAAAGATAACAATCTTCCCTATGGTAGGGTACTCAAATTTCACATTGCTACAGTGCACCACTCTATACAAGTCATTAAAAGTGCTGAGCCAATGTATCCCTTCCTTTGCTGAGAATGCTCTGCCGTCTCACACAACGTCCTGTCCCCTCCCCAACGCGTGTCGGTACCCGGAAATGACGTATCTTCCTCAGGGAGAATTCCCCCTGACTTGTATAGAATGGTGCACTGTAGCGCCCATGAAATGTGAGTACCCTACCACAGGGAAGATTATTATCTTTTAATAAATATATGAAAACTATCACACTATCCAGTTTCCTCTGTTGCATTTTATATGAATAGCAACCAGCCAATGATCTGAGTGCAGACATTAAACCCAGAGGTGGTTTAAAAAGTGTGTACTGACCAAGCTTAGGTGCGAGGTCACATGCTCTAAGGTGAGCGCATATACCAAAGAGGAGCACAAGAGTGGACACAAGCACTTGTTGTTTTATCATCTTTAATAAGAATCAGAAGAATGGATTAAATAGGAATGGACTTTATGTTGCGGGCACATTAATGCATAGAATATTTTGCACAAGAGCAGTTTAATGCACCATATTTATCTGTGGAATATTTAAACACTCTAATACGGTTTATATATTTTATGTGGATGCATTTTATATAGAGTCACACATGTTGTCACAAGATATAATCACATAGGATTGCAATATAGCTATAGTGATTTTAATATAATATTTGATTAAAGATAACATTATCAGTATTGTGTGTGGTGGTCACATGATATCATTTGGATAGCGCAGCATTTTATTAAGGGTAAGGGTTAATAAGCAGATTACATATGAACACTGTGTTACAACAACCTCTATCTGGTCCTTCTCTGTATAATTCCCATTAGCATTGCCCTTTATACTGCACGGTGTTAGTTCTGGAATACAGCTCCTATCCTTCCTTTCAAAAGGAGGGAAGTCCCTATATACTGATTGTAATGTTTTGGAGTGAGAAGAATTTATACTGTACTGTGTACTCGTAGTTAAACCTCTAAATATTATACAATTACACTGCCAAGCTTACCGGAACTTAAGCATTTGAGAAATCAGCAAATCAAAGTTAGCTGGAAAAAAAATGTATCAGTGGCATTCTGTTCATCATGATTACTATGGAAGTAAACCCATCAACCGTGAACTGGTAGCCTGCAATTCTACAATTCTATGATCTGTCCACTAGATGTCAGGAAATTACTATTTATGTAAAAGAGAAACCAGTCAGCTATGCTTTGTATAAATAGACATTTATCTTATATAAATTTTGTGAATTGTCTATCAAAATATTAGAAATACTGGCAATTATTGGCCAATAACTAGTGCTATGCAGGCGATTTACACAGAACCCGTTGTTGGTGCTTCTGCAGCAGACACCAGTATATGTCAAACTGACAGCCAACCCCAGAGATTTTTAGAGATAAAGTGGCCAAGGTAAAGGAGTAAGACATTATATATATATATATATATACACATACATACATACATACATACATACACACACACACACACACACACACACACACACACGGCTCATCAAAAGGTACTTAAGTTTTTAATTTTCAGTATCAAGAGTACTAAATCAAAGAGCTTGAGTATTAAACCAAAGTTGTAATATACTACAGTCTACCAATCATTAGATATGGTGGATGCATTTGTTTTCTTTTAGTCTCCCCCTCCCCGTTTTCACCTGGTGATCTGGCCAGTAACACCCCTGTATTAGTGTGCCTACACTCTGAACGAAAGAGCACAGAATCCCCTTTGGACAGCAGCATTGTTAAACTGGGATGGTTAAGATGTCCTAACAGATTTTAGATACACTGAGAAATTGAAGCTGAACTCCAGCTAACACTTTATAAGCAGTTACAGCAACAGTTTGGTTTTTTCGGTATGGGATAAAGCTATATATTCACCAATTAAACACCATGTGTTCCATTTGTGTGTATGCATTTTTTGACATTATTTTGTAGCTATACTTTCTTGGAATGTAAGGGATAAGATGTCCATGATCATTTCTGCAAGCAGAAAACCTAAGGCTACTTACACGCTAAGCATTTAGCCAGTGTGCATCCAATCCCAGAATGTCTGTGCACCCGCACCATAGTCACACCCTTCTCTGCATAAACCCGCATTATAGAAGATGCATAAGATTTCCTTACTTTGGGCTTTGCCAGCTCTTTAATTCGATTAATCTCTTCACTGGTTAAAACATCAAGATATCGGACAATGCGAGGACTATCCCACTCATCTTCCTCTTTAACAGGACTCAAGAGCAATACTGGGTTTCGGTTTCCATCATGATACCGACAGAAAAGCCTCTTCTGCCTTCTCGGAGTCTAAAAAATAAAAATAAAGTTATACAGGTACAATCTAACAATGATAATTATTACAATTAATAATAAAATAATATATATATATTATATATATATATATATATATATATATATATATATATATATATACACACACACACACACACACACATACATACATACATATATATATACATACACACATATACACACACAGTGTTATTTACTAAAGGAAAATCCACTTTGCACTGCAAGTGCACTTGAAAGTGCCCTGGAAGTGCACCTGGAAGTAAAGTCGCTGTAGATCCGAGAGGGACATGCAAGGAAAATAAAAAATAAAAAACAGCATTTTAGCTTGCACGCGATTGGATGATAAAATCAGCAGAGCTTCCCCTCATTTCAGATCTACCTCTTAGATTTAGAGCGACTGCACTACCAAGTGCACTTTCAAGTGCACTTGCAGTGCAAAGTGGATTTGCCTTTAGTAAATAACCCCCAGTATCTCACAAAAAGGGAGTACACCCCACACTTACATACACACCACATTTTTGTAAATATTTTATTATATAACTTTTCACGTGAAAACACTGAAGTAGTGAGTGTACAGTTTGTATAACAGTGCAAATTTGCTGTCCTCTCGAAATAACGCAACACACATCCATTAATACCTAAACCACTGACAACAAAAGTGAGTACGCTCCTAAGTGAAAATGACCTAATTGAGCCCCAAGTGTCAATATTTTGTGTGGCCACCATTATTTTCCAGCACTGCCTTAACCCTCTTGGGCATGGAGTTCACCAGAGCTTCACAGGTTGCCAATGGAGTACTCTTCCACTCCTCCATGATGACATCACAGGACTCGCGCTCCTTCACCTTCCATTTAAGGATGCCCCACAGATGCTCACAGGGTCTGGAGACATGCTTGGCCAGTCCATCACCTTTACCCTTCTCTTCTTTAGCAAGGCAGTGGTCATCTGCGAGGTGTGTTTGGGGTCATTATGTTGGAATACTGCCCTGCGGCCCAGTGTCCAAAAGGAGGGGATCATGCTCTGCTTCAGTATGTCACAGTACATGTTGGCATTCATGGTTCCCTCAATGAGCTGTAGCTCCCCAGTGCCGGCAGCACTCATGCAGCCCCAGACCATGACACTCCCACTATACCATGCTTGACTTTAAGCAAGACACACTTGTCTTTGTACTCCTCACCTGGTTGCCGCCACACACGCTTGACACCATCTGAACCAAATAAGTTTATCTTGGTCTCATCAGACCACAGGACATGGTTCCAGTAATCCATGTCCTTAGTCTGCTTGTCTTCAGCAAACTGTTTGCAGGCTTTCTTGTGCATCATATTTAGAAGAGGCTTCCTACTGCATGGCTGTTGTCCCAGACCAATTTGATCCAGTATACGGTGCATGGTCTGAGCACTGACAGGCTGACCCCCCACAACATTCAACCTTTGTAGCAATGCTTGCAGCATGCATACGTCTATTTCCCAAAGACAACCTCTGGATATGATGCTGAGCAACTTCTTTGGTCGATTATGGCAAGGCCTGTTCTGAGTGGAACCTGTCCTGTTAAACCACTGTATGTCTTGGCCACTGTGCTGCAGCTCAGTTTCAGGGTCTTGGCAATCTTCTTATAGCCTAGGCCATCTTTATGTAGAGCAACAATCTTTTTTTTCAGATACTCGAAGAGTTCTTTGCCATGAGGTGCCATGTTGAACTTCAAGTGACCAGTATGAGAGTGAGATTGAGAGTGAGATCGAGACCGATAACACCAAATTTAACACCCCTGCTCCCCATTCACACCTAAGACATTGTAACACTAATGAGTCACATGACACCAGGAAGGGAAAAATGACAAAATTGGGCCCAATTTGAAAAGTGTCACTTAGGAGTGTACTCACTTTTGTTGCCAGTGGTTTAGACATTAATGGCTGTGTGTTGAGTTATTTTGAGGGGACAGCAAATTGACACTGTCATACAAGCTGTACTATCACTACTTTACATTGTAGCAAAGTGTCATTTCTTCAGTGTTGTCACATGAAAAGATATAATAAAATATTTATTTACAAAAATGTGAGGGGTGCACTCACTTTTTGTGAGATTACACACACATATACAAATACACACACATACACACACATATATATATATATAACATAATAATATATATATAATAATATGTGTGTATTTATATATACACACACATACACACAATTATATTGCCATTGCTGACTTGTGTTTAGAAGTGTCCAGGGATGTCATCCTGACTATGGCTTCACTATCTATTAATTTTCTGACCTAAAATGAACATGCAAAACGGAAATTCTTGATGCAGGGGAGAGTCTTGACTGAAGAAAAAAAAAAGCAGGAGTGCCACCGGGGGACCTAAGAATAGGAGCATCAGGGCTGCTCTGTGCAAAACCATTGCAGTTAAGTATACAATGTTTGTTATTTAAAAAATAAATGAAAAGGTTCCCTTTACAATTATTTTAAGACTTATACCATGCGTGCTGGCCTTGCCCCAAGATCATGCAATTTTGGGTAGCAGTTGTGCATTACACTACTTGCACCTGTCTTTATCGCAGGAATGGGCAATGTTTGGCCTTATAAATACACCTGTGTCAGAATTTCCAGAAAAGCATTCTGCATGAAGTGGCTTCTCTAAATAAAGAAACCCAGGTTTATTTTAAGGTTTGGGAGTCATTGATCCAAATGTTAATCATCGATGCTCAACAACTGATACCATTGAGTTTTTCAAAAGCATTGTGCTACCTAACCAGACTACTTCTAAATGAACCCAAAATTTTAAATTATGCCTTCTACCTAACCTATACAGGACAATCTTCCGGACTGGGGCCTCCTCATGTATTAAGTGTACAGCTGATGGATAACCACTCATGGTTTGACTGTTTGGCTGATTAACCGATTGGTTTTTTTTTTGCTGACCCTCCTTCTGGACCCCGATACTAGCCAGACTCGATTATGTGTTGTTGCACAACTAGTTATCTGTTACTTTACTGGCCAAATGTTGTGGCTATCCTTATTGTCAACTGCATGTTCTCTTTAAAGAGGAAGTAAACCCTTACAAACCACTTTGACCTACAGGTAAGCCTAGATTAAGGCTTACCTGTAGGTCCAAGAAATATCTCCTAAACCTATATGGTTTAGGAGATATTTGCCCGAAAACGGGCACCGCTGTCTACGGCGCATGCGCCGTAGACAGCGGCGCGCAGGCGCACTAAACGCGGCAGTTCCAAGAATGGAGCTGCCGCATTTGTCGACTCCCGTGCGCATGCGCAGGAGTGACGTCACCGCGGCTTTGCCGAATGACAGCGGCGGGGCTGCGAGACGCCACTCCCGTGCGCATGCGCGGGAGTGACGTCATCGCGGCTTCGCCGCTGTCATTCGGCGGAGCTGCGAGACGCCACAAGCAAGATGGATGCGGCGGACGACAGGGGACAGCGGCGACTTCGCTGGCTCCTGTGTCAGGTAAGTGACACATAATGGGCTACTATGCGATGCATAGTAGTCCATTATGCTTTACCTTTGCAGGGAAAAAAAGAGGAAGTAAACTCATCAGGGTTTACTTCCTCTTTAAGAAAAAAAAAACAACCTTTCTGTGTCCCTCAATGAATTTAAAAAGACCCTGCAACTGTTCACGATAAAGAAAACATTCAATCCTTTAAACAATAAAACGATACACACTTTTTTGGCATATGCAGTTATTTTGATACTAGGTTCAGACTTTGCACAGGGCCTAGACTCCCACCCCTCCTTGGATGCGCTGGCAAATGGCAGCACATCCAAGTCCCAAAAAAAGCTGTTGATTTTTTTGCCAGAAGCACATTTGTGCATTTTTAATGAGAGTTTTTTTAAGGTTACAACATTTTTTTTTTATATACCCATAACTAAATGCATAAACTAAGAACATAAGGCAATAATTTTTACAAGCTACTGTCTCAGTTACCATTCTCACTCCCTCTCCACGGCACAGAGCTTCGTAGGTCTCACGTTCAGGCAGATAATCTAGGGGCCTGGTGTAGACATCAGGGCGTGAGTTTTGTGGCTCAGTGTCCAATGTCTTGTTTACTTTCTCTTCACTTCTCTCTTTTTCTAGCATCTTTTCAAAATATCTGAGGTTCGTACCAGCTCGGTCATGGTTTGGATCTAGAATAAAAAAAATGGAAACAATTTTATAATAAATAGAAATGTTTTATAATAAAAAATACCTCAATACCAGCACGTTACATCCCCTTCCTCTTAGGCCATGTTTCAATTTTCAGTGCTTGGTCATACAATAGTGTCCCTAAAAGATTTTATAATTTTTTGGAGACAGGTAGAGCTTTTGTTTGGTGGTTTCTAACCACTTGTGGAGCTGCCGCCTGCAATGTACTGTGGATGGGCGAAATGCACAGGCAAACGAATGTACCCATACGTCGCTGCCTATTTTACAGGTTTAGGGCGCCCCCCTCCACCAGCACCTGCTGTGAGCCTGTCAGCAAGTCCC
This sequence comes from Lithobates pipiens, assembly GCF_037356315.1. Classification (NCBI taxonomy): domain Eukaryota; kingdom Metazoa; phylum Chordata; class Amphibia; order Anura; family Ranidae; genus Lithobates; species Lithobates pipiens. The sequence continues at coordinate 347,724,362 of NW_027507903.1, forward strand.
AGCCGAGGATTCATGGCAGCGACCTGCTGATCAGGTGTGCACAATCACAGCCCAGAGCTCTGTTTTAACAGTCAACACAGAGCTCTGTACAGAGGGAATGATCGCCTTGTTTCTCATCCCTGCAGGGATGAGAAACTAAGAGATCTATTAGTAAGAGCAGTACACTTTACACATAGTTAGGCACACATTTAACCCCTTGATCACCCCAGATGTTAACCCCTTCCCAGCCAGTGTCATTAGTACAATGGTGGTGTATAATATTATCACTGATCACTGCAATAATGTCACTGGTGATGTCTGTGGCAGTTAGTCAGTTCCCCCCAGCATCAGTTAGTATCAGATTTCCCGCTGTCCCATTATAAAACCCTGGGGTTTGGGTTCTTGGAGGACTGGGCCAACCTCTCAGTCGGGCAAAGTACTATAAAAAGGGACACACTGCACCTAAATGAGGAGGGTGCAGATGTGCTGGAAGTAAAGATGACCAAAAAGTTAGAGGGTTCCAGAGGTAGAGAAAAAGTATTGGGGGCATTAGTGGTAGGTTGAGTAAAACACATAAGCCCAAAAAAGTATAGTATCAAGACCTAGTTGCAATCTCGGAAAACTGAATAAAAGGACAGTATGCAACTAGTCTAAACTACGTGGCAAGTTCACCAATGCCATGAGCCTGACGGACACGATGGGTGAACTAGAGATATTGTTGTATGAGGAGTATTTGGATTTTGTGGGAATTTCATTATTGGCTGGCTACTATTCAAGGGTCTACCCTTTATCACAGGGATAGAGAGGGTAAAAGGCTGGGGGGGTATGCCTGTATATCAAGAATAATGTACAAGTAAATGTGAGAGATTACATCACTAACAGAGCTAGGAAGGAGGTGGAATTCTTATGGGTAGAGCTCCAAAGCGATGAAGCTAAGGGGAAAATAATACTGGGAGTATGCTATAGGAGGGTGAGGCAGACCTCCTATCACAATTTGGATTAGCAGCAAGGATGGGAAGGGTTTACATAATGGGGGATTTTAATTATACAGACATAGACTGGGCGGAGGGAACCAAGCATTCGTCTAAGGCTCACCAGTTCCTAAATGTCTTGCAGGACAATTTTATGGGTCAGATGGTAGACCCACCAATTAGAAATAAATCTACTGATTACCAATAATACAGACCTGATCATGGATGTGGAAATATGGGGTAATTTAGGAAACCGTGATCACATGTAATTTGGCTTCAGTATAAAATTACACAAATAGGAAACATAAGGGAAATACAAAGACTGAATTTCAAAAGAGCCAACTTTCTTAAACTATGAACCTTGCTAGAAGATATAAATTGGGATAAAATCTTAGGAACAAAGAACACGGAGGAGAGATGGGTTCACTTTAACCACATCCCGACCAGCGCACGACGATGTACGTCGACAGAATGGCACGGGCAGGCATATTGGCGTACATGTACGTCCAATATTCGTTGCCGCCGTGCCATCGGGAGCGCGCCGCCGGCGGCGCGCTCCCGCGCTGGTCGGGACCCCCGTGAGTCCGGTCGCGGGACCCGCGGACTCGATCGACGCGGGCATCCCCGCGATCGTCTCACGGAGCGGCCGAATGGAGGAAATGCTGTATAAACAACATTTTCCCATTCTGCCTAGCAACTAGTGACGCTGATCTCTGCTCCATGTGATTGGAGCAGAGATCAGTGTACACTAAATGACAGCCCAACCCCCCCACAGTTAGTAACACACCCCTAGGAACACTTAACCCCTACACTGCCACCCACTGGTTAACCCTTTCACTGCCAGTGTCATTTACACAGGAATCACTGCATTTATATAGCAGTGATTACTGTATAAATGACAATGGTCCCAAAAATGTGTCAAAAATGTCCGATGGGTCCCCCACAATGTCGCAGTCACAATAAAAAAAAATCGCAGATCGCCGCCATTACTAGTAAAAAAAAAAATAATAAAAAATTATTAATAAAAATGCTATAAAACTATCCCTATTTTGTAAACGCTATAACTTTTGCGCAAACCAATCAATAATCGCTTATTGCGATTTTTTTTACCAAAAATATGTAGAAGAATACGTATCGGCCTAAACTGAGGGAAAAAAATGTTTTTTTATATATTTTTGGGGGATATTTATTATTACAAAAAGTAAAAAATAATGCGTTTTTTTCAAAATTATCGCTCTATTTTTGTTTATAGCGCAAAAAATAAAAACCGCAGGGGTGATCAAATACCACCAAAAGAAAGCTCTATTTGTGGGAAAAAAAGGACGTTAATTTTGTTTGGGAGCCACGTCGCACGACCGCGCAATTGTCAGTTAAAGCGACGCAGTGCCGAATCGCAAAAAGTGGTCTGGTCTTTGACCAGCAAATTGGTCCGGTCTGAAAGTGGTTAAGAGCATATTAAATAAGGGCATTAGCCAGGGCAGGACTGGGAATAAAAGCCAGCCCTAGAAATAATTTCATACCAGCCCCAATAGCATTATTATACCAGCCCAACGTCATAACATCATTATTTTCTTGTTCACAAAAGGGAAAACCTTACATTTTAAAGCACATTTGAAGAGTGTATTATATATAGGTAAGAGAGACGTGGAATTTTACAAACAGCACCAATTGTTTACTGGCAAAAAATCATGGCATTTACCGTCACATTTTATACTGACACTGCAAAAAAAAAGGTGCCAAAAATTGCAATTTTCAGCGCAAAATATCAATATTTACACTATAAACATGTAGCTAAAGCTATCAGCAATGTGTTTAACTTAAACAAAAGTCAAAAAACATATTTCTCCATTTACATGAAGGTCAGATTAATATAACCCAGCACAGAGTTCCCCCTTATATCAGAAGGATTCCCCCTTTACAGTGCCAGGGAACATAAAGGGGAACATTGTAGATTACAATCTAAGCAAGAACTCTGATATAAAAAGGGGGGCACTGGTGACCAGAGACCCCCACATATCAGAGTCCACTGCATTCCCCTTTACATCAGAGTTCTCACTTACATCAGGGTCTGCAGCATTGCCCTTTACATCAGAGTTCCCCCTTGCACTGTAAGGTGGAATCCTGCAGACTATGATGTAAAGGGGAACTCTGGGAATGTGGGGAGGACTCTGATGACCTTCCGCAGAAAGAAAACACTAAGATAAGGGGGTTTAATAATACAAGGGGGAAACCTTTATATCAGTGCCCCCTTAATAAATTGTATTGACCCCCCCCCCCCTTTAGGCTGGCCTGGTGACGCTGTAACTAACCTCCTCTCAGGTACACCATGCAGGGTTCAGTCAGTTGACTTCAGCTCGGTGGCTCTGGTTTTATCCTATAGTTTCCTCTCCACAGTCCATACATGTCTGACTTCTCCCATGAACCCCATCCTGGCAGCACTCCCACTCTTGACTCCTCTCCAGGGGAGGTCAGAGGCTGCCGAGGGGACGAAAGGGGAGGTCAGAGGCTGCAGAGGGGGGGGGGGGACAGGAGGTCAGAGGCTGCAGAGGGGGGGTACAGGAGGTCAGAGGCTGCAGGGGAGGGCAGGAGGTCAGAGGCTGCAGGGGAGGAGGGCAGGAGGTCAGAGGCTGCAGGGGAGGAGGGCAGGAGGTCAGAGGCTGCAGGGGAGGGCAGGAGGTCAGAGGCTGCAGGGGAGGGCAGGAGGTCAGAGGCTGCAGGGGAGGGCAGGAGGTCAGAGGCTGCAGGGGAGGGATGGAGGTCAGAGGCTGCAGGGGAGGGCAGGAGGTCAGAGGCTGCAGGGGAGGGCAGGAGGTCAGAGGCTGCAGGGGAGGGCAGGAGGTCAGATGCTGCAGGGGGGCAGGAGGTCAGAGGCTGCAGGGGGGGGCGACAGGAGGTCAGAGGCTGCAGGGGGGGGGCGACAGGAGGTCAGGGGCAACAGGGCGGGCGGACAGGAGGTCAGAGGCTACAGGGCGGGCGGACAGGAGGTCAGAGGCTACAGGGCGGGCGGACAGGAGGTCAGAGACTACAGGGCAGGCGGAAAGGAGGTCAGAGGCTACAGGGCGGGCGGACAGGAGGTCAGAGGCTACAGGGCAGGCGGACAGGAGGTCAGAGGCTACAGGGCGGGCGGACAGGAGGTCAGCGGCTACAGGGCGGGCGGACAGGAGGTCAGCGGCTGCAGTGGGGGCGGACAGAAGTTCAGCGGCTGCAGTAGGGGCGGACAGAAGGTCAGCGGCTGCAGTGGGGGCGGACAGGAGGTCGGCGGCTGCAGGGGGGGCGGACAGGAGGTCGGCGGCTGCAGGGGGGGCGGACAGGAGGTCGGCGTGTGCGGGGGGGGGGGGCGGACAGAAGGTCGGCGGCTGCGGGGGGGGCGGACAGAAGGTCGGCGGCTGCGGGGGGTGGACAGGAGGTCAGAGACTGTGGGAGGGGGGGCGGACAGGAGGTCAGAGGCTGTGGGGGGGGGGGCGGACAGGAGGTCAGAGGCTGTGGGGGGGGGCGGACAGGAGGTCAGAGGCTGTGGGGGGGGGGCGGACAGGAGGTCAGCGGCTGCGGGGGGGCGGACAGGAGGTCAGAGGCTGTGGGGGGGGGGGCGGACAGGAGGTCAGAGGCTGTGGGGGGGGCGGACAGGAGGTCAGAGGCTGCGGGGGGGGCGGACAGGAGGTCAGAGGCTGCGGGGGGGCGGACAGGAGGTCAGAGGCTGCGGGGGGGGCGGACAGGAGGTCAGAGGCTGCGGGGGGGCGGACAGGAGGTCAGAGGCTGCGGGGGGGCGGACAGGAGGTCAGAGGCTGCGGGGGGGCGGACAGGAGGTCAGAGGCTGCGGGGGGGTGGGGGGTGGACAGAAGGTCAGCGGCTGCGGGGGGGGCGGACAGGAGGTCAGAGGCTGCGGGGGGCGGACAGGAGGTCAGAGGCTGCGGGGGGGGCGGACAGGAGGTCAGAGGCTGCGGGGGGTGGACAGGAGGTCAGAGGCTGCGGGGGGGTGGACGGGAGGGCAGAGGCTGCGGGGGGTGTACGGGAGGGCAGAGGCTGCGGGGGGTGTACGGGAGGGCAGAGGCTGCGTGGGGTGTACGGGAGGGCAGAGGCTGCGTGGGGTGTACGGGAGGGCAGAGGCTGCAGGGGGGGCAGACAGGAGGTCAGAGGCTGCGGGGGGTGGACAGGAGGTCAGAGGCTGCGCGGAGCATACGGGAGGTCAGAGGCTGTGGAGGGGGGACAGGAGGTCAGAGGATGCGGGGGGGACAGGAGGTCAGAGGGTGGGGGGGACAGGAGGTCAGAGGATGCGGGGGGGGCAGGAGGTCAGAGGATGCGGGGGGGGCAGGAGGTCAGAGGATGCGGGGGGGGCAGGAGGTCAGAGGATGCGGGGGGGGCAGGAGATCAGAGGATGCGGGGGGGGCAGGAGATCAGAGGATGCGGGGGGGGCAGGAGATCAGAGGATGCGGGGGGGCAGGAGATCAGAGGATGCGGGGGGGGGGCAGGAGATCAGAGGATGCGGGGGCGGGGGGGCATTCAGGAGGTCAGAGGCTGCGGGGGGGTGTTCAGGAGGCCAGAGGCTGCGGGAGGAGGGGGTATTCAGGAGGTCAGAGGCTGCGGGGGGGATGTAGGAAGGGGCACACGCTATCAGAAGAGAGATTTCACTGAGCGCTGCTTTACTTTTAAAAATGGCACCACTCAGCGCCATCGTGTCACTGTGCATGCACCCACCTTTCCGAAAATTGCCAAGTGTGTTCGGGCTCGGCCTGAGCACAGCTAGCTTCGGGAACAGCGCTGGCGCCTGCGCAGTTTCATGTCGGCCTGGCCCCACAGCCATATTTTTTTCAAGCGCTGCTGTCCTCACAGCGGCCCCAGGGGCAGCCAGGCAGCCGGCCCACTGGGAAATTTCCTGTTATCTCGGTAGGCCAGTCCGGCCCTGGCCCAGTGCATCCCATTGGGTGATAAATTTAAGCCTCGATGGCTTAATGCCAATGTAAAAATGCATATAAAAGCAAAAGAGAATGCCTTGAAAGGTTGAGGGATCATCATTGGCATTCAAACTTTATAAAGAATGCAACAAGAAATGTAAGGGTGCAATTAGGGCAGCTAAGATAGAGCACGAAAGACACGTAGCGTGAGAGAGTTAAAAAAATCCCAAGAAATATTTTACGTATGTAACAGTGGCGTAACTAGAACCTTCAGGGCCCCGATGCAAGAAACCATGAAGGGCCCCCCTGAACCCCAGCCAGGGCCCTTCCCTCCGAGATCCGGCGGTGGAACTCCAGGGCGTGGTCACAGGTATGACCTTTGTGAGCCCTGTAGTTCCACCACTGGTATCAGTATTTTTATTTTTTTTATTTTTAGGTGCCCCATTGGGGGACTGTCCCTAGGCAGGATGGGGTCCCCGTCCCCAGAAGAGATGAGGTCCTTTTCTCCAGGGCAGATGAAGTTACTGCCCCCAGGTGAGAAGGGGTCCCTGTCCCCAGGGGAGGTGGGGGTCCCTGTCCCCACGTGAGAAGGGGTCCCTGTCCCCAGGGGGAGATGGAGGGGTTATGTAATGGTGTGTGGAGGATGGGGTCCTCTCACTCACCATGACCAAGCTGTAGGCCGCGCACTCATCCATGTTGGCTTGGGCTCCATCCAGTGTGCTGGACGGGCGATCAGCATATCTCCCAGAAAGACCTTTCATCATCTGTGTATGATGGGGAGGAGGGGGGCTGGCAGACAAGCCTGCAGTGTCCTCCGGGGAGTCGGTTCTCATAGGGCTGCACTGCATCTGTGTGCATAAAGTTTGTTTACCCGGGAGAATTATGCAGTGCAGTGTGGGCCGGACTCAGGGGGGGCGGGACTCTGGCTGGGGAGAACAGACATCGGACTGAGCGGCAATGCATGGAGCAGAAGAGGGGTACTCTGAGGAGCCGGCTGAGGACACAGGTCATGCGGGGAATGCACAACTAAAGAGCAGCCAGTGCGATAGTCGAGCATGGAGCTCTGCTAGTCACCCTCCACCTCCAGCCACCCGTGTGCATGGTGCACTGGTACCCCTAGCTGTCTATGCTGCTGTCGGCCATATGTAGAGGGGGCTGCATGGGCCCCCTGCATCACAGGGCCCAGTTGCGGTCGCCACTGCTGCACCCCCTATAGTTACGCCCCTGGTATGTAAACAGTAAAAGAAGGAGAAGAACAGACCATACTGGCCCCATAAAGAATGAGCACGAACATTTGGTTACAAAGGATGGGGAGATTATTATTATACATGATTTATAGAGCGCCAACAGTTTATGCAGCGCTTTGCAATGTAGAGGAGGAACAGCACAATTACAGTACAGTTGTATACAGTTCAATACAGAAGGGACAGGAGAGCCCTGCTCCTAGAGCTTACATTCTAAAGGGGGGGGGGAAGGAAATAGATGCGTGGAATGATTTGATAGGGTGGCTTGGGGAAAGTTGTGGGTGTGGGATAGGCTTCCCTGAATAAGTGAGTTTTCAGGGATCTCCTAAAGGTGAACAGGTTAGGGGCTGATCAGAAATACCGGGGCAGGGAGTTTCAGAGGATGGGAGAGGCTCTGGAGCAGTCCTGAAAGTGAGCATGGTAGGAGATGGCGAAGGTCTTGAATTTATTCTTCTCCTCAGTCTTCACGAGGGAACCGGGGGGCTTTAGTAACCAAAACTGCAGTGTCCATCCTCGTGACATAACACAGGAAGCACCCTCATGGCCAACAGAGGACAGAATTAGAATTAGACTTGGACCCGAGGGTACTTAGGGAACTCAGTCAAGTAATTGGCAGACCATTGTTCCTAATTTTTACTGACAGTCTACTGACTGCAATTGGATTGGAGAGAAGCCAATGTAGCACCAATATTTAAAAAGGGCCCCAAATATATTCCTGGGAATTACAGACCAGTTAGCCCAACATCAATAGTATGCAAGCTCTTGGAGGGGATGATAAGGGGCTATATACAAGATTTTAGTAATGAAAACTGTACCATTTGCGGTAATCAGCATGAATTCATGAAGAATCGTTCTTGCCAAACCAATCTATTAACCTCCTATGAGGAGGTGAGTTGCCATCTAGATAAAGGAAGGCCCGCAGACATGGTGTATCTGGATTTTGCAAAAGCATATGACACAGTACCCCATAACCTTTACTGTGCCAAGTAAGGTCCGTTGGCATGGACCATAGGGTGAGTACATGGATTGAAAACTGGCTACAAGGGCGAGTTCAGAGGGTGGTGATAAATGGGGAATACTCAGAGTGGTCAGGGGTGGGGACCCTGTGCTGGGACCAATCCTATTTAAATTTGTTCATAAACAACTTGGAGGATGGGGCAAACAGCTCAATCTCTGTATTTGCAGAAAATCCTAAGCGAAGCAGGCCAATAACTTCTTTGCAGGATGTGGAAACCTTGCAAGAAGATCTGAACAAATTAATGGGGTGGGCGACTACTTGGCAAATGAGGTTTAGATGTAGAAAAATGTAAAAAAATGCATTTGGGTGACAAAAATATGAATGCAATCTTTACACTAGGGGGAGAACCTCTGGGGGAATCTAGGATGGAAAAGGACCAGGGGGTCCTAGTAGATAATAGGCTCAGCAATGGCATGCAATGCCAAGCTCCTGCTAACAAAGCAAACAGAATATTGGCATGCATTAAAAAAGTAATTAACTCCAGGGATAAAGGGATAATTCCCCCACTCTACAAGACTCTTGTCCGCCTGCACCTGGAGTATGCTGTCGAGTTCTGGGCACCAGTCCCCAGGAGGGACGTACTGGAAATGGAGCGAGTACAAAAAAGGGCAACAAAGCTAATAAAGGGTCTGGAGGACATTAGTTATGAAGAAAAATTGCGAGAACTAAACTTATTCTCTCTGGAGAAGAGACGCTTGAGAGGGGGTAGAATTTCAAATTTACAAATACCATACTGGTGACCCCACAATATGGATAAAACTTTTCAGGGAAGGGAGTTTAACAAGACAACTCATTAAAATTAGAAGAAAAGAGGCTTAACCTTAAACTGCGTAGAGGGTTCTTTACTGTAACAGCGGCAAGGATGTGGAATTCCCTTCCACAGGCAGTGGTCTCAGCAGGGGGCATCGATAGTTTCAAAAAAACTATTAGATAAGCACCCGAACAACTGCAGCATACAGGGATATACAATGTAATACTGACATATGATCACACACATAAGTTGGACTTGATTGACTTGTGTCGTCATCGACGATAAAAAGACGATTTACATTGAAACTACAGAAGTGCACTTTCACAGGCAGCGATTAGCTGCCTGTGTTATCTACTATCTGCTAAGATTAAGTTGACTCTGAGGGTTTACAACCACTTTAACCGCTTTCCGACCGCCTCACACCGATATACGTCGGCAGAAGGGCATGTACAGGCAAAACAAATCACATACCTGTACGTTGTCCATTAAGAGGCGGCGGAGGCTCACGCGCCGCCGGCCTTGCGCTCATGTGCCCGCGGGAATCTCCACGAGTCCAGTCACGGGTCCCGCGGACTCGATCGCCGTGGGGATACCCGCGATCTCCTCACGGAGAGGAAGAACGGGGTGATGCTAAAGTAAATAAGCATCTCCCTGTTCTGCCTAGCAACAGTGACACTGATCTCTTCTCCCTGTGATTGGAGCAGTGATCTGTAAAACACAGCCACATCCCCCACAGTTAGCAACAGGCCCCTAGGACACACTTAACCCCCATACTGCCACCTAGTGGTTAACCCCTTTACTGCCAGTGTAATTTACACAGGAATCAGTGCATTTGTATAGCACTGATTGCTGTATAAAGGACAATGGTCCCAAAAATGTCCGATGTGTCCGCCATAATGTCGCAGTCAAGATAAAAATTTCTATATATATATATTTTTATATAAATGTCATAAAACTATTTTTATTTTCTTTAAAAACAAAAAATTTTCATATTATCAGGTTTTCTTTTTTTAACCACACGCAGCATATGCATACAACAAATTTCACCCCAAAATACATTCTGATACTTTTCCCAAGTATGGCAATACCACATGTGTGAGACTTTTACACAGCCTGGCCACATACAGAGGCCCAACATTAAAGTAGCACCTTCAGGTGCTTTATGAACATAAATTACACACCAATTACAATTTTGAAGGCCCTGGAGCACCAGGATAATGGAATTACCCACAAATTACCCAATTTTGGAAAGCACACACCCCAACTTATATTCTATGAAGCACGTTGAGTCTTTTGAACGGTTAATTTCTTTCCAGAAGTTTTTGGAAAATGTGGGGGGGAAAAAAAAAGAACTTTTTTTTTTACACAAAATTGGCAATTTATAAGATATTTCTAACAAATAGCATACACCCCAAAATACGTTCTGCTACTCTTCCCAAGTATGGCGATACCACATGTGAGACTTTTACACAGCCTGGCCACATACAGAGGCCCAACATTGAAATAGTACCTTCAGGCGTTCTAGGAGCATAAATTACACATCCCATTTCATTCCTACCTATCACAATTTTGAAGGTCCTTGAGCACCAGGACAGTGGAATTACCCACAAAATGACCCCAATTTTGGAAAGCAAAAACACACCAATGTATATTCTATGAGGCATGGGCTGCAGACAGGTTCTCGGGTACTCTGATGGGCTGGTGACAGGTACTCGGGTACTCTGATGGGCTGGTGACAGGTACTCGGGTACTCTGATGGGCTGGTGACAGGTACTCGGTTACTCTGATGGGCTGGTGACAGGTACTCGGTTACTCTGATGGGCTGGTGACAGGTACTCGGGTACGCTGATGACAGGTACTCGGGTACGCTGATGACAGGTACTCGGGTACGCTGATGACAGGTACTCGGGTACGCTGATGACAGGTATTCGGGACTCTGAAGGGTGGTGACAGGTACTCAGATGGACTGTGACAGGTACTCAAAATCAAATAATAGTTCCCCTGAGAAAGAATAATTGAGAATCAAAATGGAGCTAAGAATCGAGGACCTATACCTATGTCTAACATACAAGGGAACTATAATTCATATAATATCCCGAATCAAAAATAGAGATGGAACAGTAACAATAACTGGAAAAAAACGTTCTGGAAAAATAATGGGCAAAACAATAACTCTAATTACCAAACAAGGCCTTATTATCAATCTCCATATAGAAGGAGAAGATCTCCCACACCTCCATGGAGGAATGACTATCACCCAGGTGAAACAAGAAGAGATGATAGAATGAGAGGAGATAATAGATACCATCATTATGAGAGAACCGATAGACCATCATATAACAACTATTATAATGCCCCTGTGCACAATAGGTTTGAACAACTAAGAAGGCAAAAGGAAAAGGGGAGAATCTCCATGCTCCCCACGGTACCAACAAGAAGGTTTTAGACGTGAATGAACTCCTTACTGTTTTTTTAGAGAGAAGACATGGGGAGTCTCCAAGATGCTACCACTCGGAACGGGAAAGGAGGGAGATCAGACGTACCCAGATCCCAAATCAGGAAGAAATACGAAAAAAGAGGGGAGGGGACGCACCATGAAACATTGCGGGATCGAGAAAGAGAGGATCACTAGAGAAGAACCTCAAGGAGATCAATAGAGAAAAGAACCGGAAGATACTAAATACGAGAAGAGGATGCCAAGCAGGGGTCAAAAAACAAAACGAAAAAGAGAATAGTAGGTGAGGGGATCATAAATATTAGTGGGGTTGAATTAACAAAGGATGAAATAAAAGTGTCGGATAAGGGATTAAAATTTGCTCCCAAAAAGAATCTTAACAAAATTTAATACATATGTGGACATTAATAAATTTACTAGAAATTTACATATAAACAATTATATGTTAAGTAACCCAGGAGATGGTAGGGGAATGAATGTCCCTGATACCAATGGTATTCTTTTTTTAGCAATTTTCGTAACAAATATCTCTTCAACCCCCCTCCGGCGAAAGATGGAAATATTGAACTCTTCAAAAAAATTATCCTGTAGGACCTTGAGGATTTGAAAAGAAAAAAAGGCCTATGACTCAGGAGATATAAAAAGTGAGATCAAAAAATTGAAAGCGAGAAAAGAGATTGTAATATGGCAGGTGGACAAAGGAGGCACCATAGTCATTCAATCTAAGGAAGCCTATAAAATGAAATGAATAGGCAGTTGAGTGATGTAGAAACCTACCAGAAGCTGCCTAGTAATCCTATATGAAATATAAGAGAAAAACTTGCTAGAGTGATACAGAAGGGAGTCCGAAAAGGTTTACTTAAATAAACAAAAAAAAATAAAAATATCTCTTACCAAACACATGTAGAATCCCAGTAATTTATACATTACCAAAGAGCCATAAGGATAAAAATAAACTTCCAGGAAGACCCACTGTTAATGGGATAAAATCTGTTAGTGTGAGGATTGGTGAATATATCGACTGTTTTTTACAGCCAGTCATGACAAAAACCAGATCCTATTTGCGAGACACCAAGCATCTCATCCAATTATTGAATGACGTTACCCTGACTGAAGAGTCTGTGTATATGGCAACTGTTGACGTTACGTCACTCTATACGATTATTAAGCATGAAGAGGCCATCCAGGCTACCAAGTGGGCTCTGAGAAGCCTGAACGATTTGAAATGCATACAACTGAGGTTTTTTCTTGGACTGCTTGAGGTATAGTTTAGAGTCAAATTACTTTTGGTATGAGAAATTGTATTTCAAAAAGGTTTGTGGCATCGCAATGGGCGCAAAGTTTGCGCCAAGTGTAGCTAACCTGTACATGGCAGAGTGGGAGGAAGAGGCGCTATAAAAAAAATTTCCGACACAACTCATACCATTCAAATGTTATATAGATGATATCGTCATTGTTTAGAGTGGGGATAAAGAAGGTCTTATTGATTTTTTGTATGGCCTAAATGATAATGAGAAGAATATCAAGTTGACATGGGAGATAAGTAATGAGGAAATCCATTTCCTAGACCTAGCGATTAAGAAAGATGAAGGGAAATTTATCACCCAGACCTACTTTAAATCCGTGGACAGAAACAGCTACTTTTTACCTGTTGATAGTTGTCACTATGGACCATGGCAAAATAACATACCAAAGGGACAATTTATTCAATTAGGACAAAATTGTAAAACAAAAGAAACGTTTATGAATCATGCGGAGGCTATTGGAGAGAGATTTGTGCAAAAAGGCTATTGTCCGGAAATTATCAGTGAAAGAATCGGAGATGTGGTGGTGTTGGACAGAGAGAAACTGATACAAGATAGCAATACAGAAAATAATAATACACTATTCCTTGTGATGGATTTCAATGTCCAACATAAACAAATTAAGAGAATAGTTAATAAATACTGAGATATTATTATGGCAGGCCGCCATCTTAGTGCTATTCTTCCTCAAAAGCCTAGATTCACTTATCAGAGGGCTCCTACCCTCAGAGACCGCCTAGCACGAAATGTACTTGATCCTCCCACCAGGAAGAATTTTTCCCTTTTTGAGGGAAAAGGATATTATCCTTGCAAAAAATTTTATACTTGCCACCATGCCAATGAAATTAAGAAAAATAAATCTAGTTTTATTTCTGGAGTGACCACGAAAGAATATCCAATAGAGGACTTTATATCATGTCGGACTGAGGGGGTGGTGTATTTATTAGAATGCCCTTGCCAAATCCCGTATATCGGCAGAACGGAAAGGGAACTCTGGAAGAGATTAGGAGAGCATGTTCAAAACATAAAGAAGGACATAAAAATACAATAAAAATACATACATTAACTCCTTTAGGTCATAACGTTGAATACGATCTCAACTGTTTTATCTCTAATTATTAGCCCGTTTTTTTATCCTTGGATTTTCCCCCCTCTTTTCTGTCTTTATTGTGGTTGAATTGATTATAGCGATCAGCCTGGTTCTATTTCTTCCTGTTTATTCCTTGGATGCTTTTTATTGGAGTTTTTATTACCTTCATTATGTGATTTTTTTATCCCAGTTATTAACCATTTACATTATGTGCACTTATGGGGAATCTAGTTTTTGTTTTATAAGTTTCTAGGATTGTAATTTTACCTAGTAACCACTAGATGTCCTTTGTGGCTTACTGTTCTACTCCTGTAGTTATCTGATCGGTCACCACTAGATGGAGCTGTTCTATGTGGATTTTATATACATTTATTTTATCTTAATTCATCTATTTTTTATATTTACCTATTGCCAGAGGAGGCTCTAGGCCAGGGGTGCCCAACCAGTGGCCCGGGGGCCATATGTGGCCCACGACCTCCTGCTCTGGGATGGTGGTTTGACAAGCCCAGATCGCAGGTTGCCAACCCACCATCCCAGAGCATCAGTGTTGTGAATGAAGCCGGCGGTAGAGAAAGTAAGAAGCTGCAGAGCCGCATAAGCTAATGCTTCCTGTATAGCGCCAGCTCCTGTCACAATCAATACCAAATGCACTCTGCCTGGGACAGCAACAGCCGGGGGAAAACTGAATGGAAGATTGATATTAAAGGTGTGTTTGTTACTGAAATCAGTGTATATATGGGCATATCTGTTCTTCAGTGGTTACTAGGCTGCTGTTAAACTAATCCTACACATGGGGGTTACCTGCACTGAGCCATAGACTTCTGTTACCTGTGGGTTTGGTGCGCTTTCAGAAAGTGCACTATACCATCAGGATGTAATAGAAGTCTATGGCAAAGTGCAGCTAACCTGCAGGAAAGCCACAGGTGCACATGGCGCATCAGTGTGAAAGCAGCCTTAGGACCCAATCGGACCCTCCATTCACCTCTGTCCATTTACTCCTAAAAAAAAAAAAAAGGGAAGGGGAACCGTCCCTTCCATCAGATTGAATTGGAGGGCCCATAGAATAGTATGGGCTGTGTCCATATCCGTTCTGCATATGCAGCGTACATACAGATCTGTCATCCGCCCATTACCCTTATTTTGGCCCACGACCAGTTACCAAGTCGCTTCAATGGCCCTCGCTCTTCCAAAGGTTGGGCACCCAGGCTCTAGGCTTTGTGAGGCCTTAGGCAAAACCTAGACATGAGGCCCCACTCACGTCCATAATGGCAAAAATAATTCAAGCGATAAAATTAATTAACTGTATAAATTACATATATCAAGAGCTTTAAAGTGCTGGTGTCAGCACTGTCTATCTCGGTGCTGGTGTCGGTGCTCTCTATTTCGGTGCTGGTGTCGGTGCTCTCTATCTCGGTGCTGGTGTCGGTGCTCTCTATTTCGGTGCTGGTGTCGGTGCTCTCTATCTCGGTGCTGGTGTCGGTGCTCTCCATCTCGGTGCTGGTGTCGGTGCTCTCCATCTCGGTGCTGGTGTTGGTGCTCTCTATCTCGGTCCTGGTGTTGGTGCTCTCCATCTCAGTCCTGGTGTTGGTGCTCTCCATCTCAGTCCTGGTGTCGGTGCTCTCTATCTCAGTCCTGGTATCGGTGCTCTCTATCTTGGTGCTGATATCCATGTTCTCTATATATGTGCTGGTGTCAGTGCTCTCTATCTTGGTGCTAGTGTCAGTGAATGAGATAGCAGTGGAGAAGCCAATCAGCAGGCAGTGCCAACGCAGGATGTGGAGCACCCGGCCCACCATGGCTGAGGATCAGCACTGGACTGGGACCTCCCAATCCCCCCACAGTGGAGCCCTGAATAGGCGAGGTTAATGACAGGGTAGAGGGAGGGGTCAGGGGCTGCCAATTACAGGTGGGCACACTGGGACACTGACACAGGACTGAGTTGCCCTTACTGTTAGTGACACATGATCAGGAGGAAAGGAGTGGAGGGAATGAGACAGGGAGTGGATATAAAGACCAGTCTCTGGCTGTGGCTTAGGTATTCTGCAGCAACATGGATGGGTGGGCAGGCTCTCTCATGTTGGTGGTTGCTGGCTGCAGAAAGTGGTTGTGGCATGGTAGCTGTGCCTCTCCCTGCAGCTGGAGCCCCGGATCCCCTCCCGCTGATTGACAGCCCCAGAGGGTGGCCCGGATACCTCTTCTCTCCGACCTTCCCTTCCATCGGCTCCATACAGTGCTAGTGAGGCCTCCTCCGCGGTACCTTCCTCTTCCTCCTTCCCTCCTCGCCACTTCCTGCCAGATGCCTCCTCTGGGTATGCGGGGACCACTCCATTGAATACTCCAGGGGTAGGGGGTGATGGTTGGGGGGGTGCGATCTGTGTCTCCAGAGCAGCGGGAAATGCGTTCTGGCTGTTGGAATCTCCTCTCCTTCTCCTTCCCCGGACAACACAGCACTGGCCTCGCCTCCTCCCCAAGACACAACTATGCTCCATCTCCTCTCTCCACTGCCTGCCTGTGTAGCTCACAGTCAATGTTAACCTGCTGCTGGCCAGAGCTCTACACCGCAGTGGCATTGTTGTCAGCAATTGTCTTCAATTAGGCAGTCGCGAGGCCCCTGTGAGTGTGAGGCCTTAACCGACCACCTTATTTGCCTAATTAGAGAGCCTCCTCTGCCTATTGCTTCATTTTTATTATTTCTATAGATTCATCTATGGTATTAGGATCATGTTCCAGTTGTATGAGATATGTTTCCCATTTGTTTTTTGCCAGATTGATGATCTATTTTCTTCCTGGCTTTTATTATGGACCCTATATAAAGACACCTGTCACCTGACTCCATCACCCTTTGATAAAGTCACATGAGCAGTGATGCAATGCGTCAGGGAGGAGTCAGGTGTTGTCAGTTCCAGTCACGGCCGAGACCAGGAAGTACTGTGTTCAGCACGGTTTTATCTATACTTTTGATGTAAGCATATATATTGTTTTACTTCTTAAATCCGTATTAAACTACTGCACAATGGGGATGCTTTTCTTCTTCACATGCCCTAATACTACACCTGCTGAGTTGAAAGTTCCCCATTAGTGATCCATTGTGTGCTGTGACAATCGGAGGAGATCAATCAACTGCTGGCTTACCATTGCCTTCAGATTACAAGCTCATTCTGACCTTAAGGGGTCTTCTTTGGAGGTAAGAGGCTAGTGGAAACGTGTGGACCTCCACAGATTGCTGCCGATTGGATTGGAGGAATCTGAAATCGATCACTTTCTACATATGCACTTTATGCCTTCTATATGAACTGTTTGATAAAGATTCAGTACATTCACGTTTGCACTTTACTGCACTGATTGGACATTCTTTTTTACACTGATTTATATCATTTTGCATTTTATGAGATTTTTTGCACTTTAGTGATTTTCTTTTAGAATGTATGTGTTTTTATGTTATGTATGGTCCTGTTTGCACCTTTATGCACTTTAGGCCTACTTATTCGTATTGGATCCTTCCTGCACTTTATATGAAGAGTGTGGTGCGTTATGCGATTCTATACAATTTTTCCTCACAATTTATTGGTTTTGTGATTGCTATCCACTTCTATGTATTTTATGTGGTTGCTATCCACTCTTTGCAATTTATGTGAAGATTTTGGCACTTTATGCAATTCTATGCAACCTTTTTCACTTTATGCGATTTTTGGCTAACTGCTTTGTTTTGTGATCGCTATTCCCTCTTATGCATTTTTAGAGCGATAATGGTTATGTTTGATCATTATTGGTTTCTTTTATCTCATGGATTTAGTCAGTCTGGTGATGCTAAACTGCTGATTATCTGTGTTTATTTATTTCAGTTTGATTACACACTTTTCCTTATTGCAGTTAGTGCCACATATTTATTTTTTAATTACTCATATGGACTGTGACGGGTAGTCAGGTACTCAGATAAACTGTGACAGGTACTCGGGTACTCAGATGAACTGTTATAAGTACTTGGGTACTTAGATGAATAGTGACAGGTACTCAGGTACTCAGATGAACTGTGAGTGGGTGTACACTGTAAGAGTTAATGAGAGAGATGTTGCCACAATCTCCTTCACATCTCGTTACCGCTCTATGTTTACATTTACTGATCGGCTGTGAAAAGATCACAGCCGATCACGTGGTAAACAGCCACCAGCCAATGGCTGTTTACCAGCGTCAGTGACTAGCAGTGTTCCTGGGATGCGCGGTGATAAGTTAGGCAGTACCATCTGCAATCACGGCCGATCACGTGATAAACAGCCATGCCCAATGGATGTTCATCCCCCTTGGTGGCGAGCATCGTCTTCGTGACACGCCGCCACCAAAGGTACAGGGCTGCGCGCACACGATCACGTGCATGCCCTCTTTAAATGGACGGATGTCCTAGATGGCCTAGAGGTGATTCAGTTCGCATTGTGCGCTATACAAGTATTTCATTCATTCATGACACCCGCCCAGAGCGAGAGCCGCGTCGCCTGGCCATCATACGAATATATATATGCAAGCTGACAGATGCTCATGGCTCCCTTTCTCACCTTTTATGCTGTGAGCGACTGCTGCTGGGTGAAAAAGCTGACTCCTCCTGACAGAATACTAAAGTAGGGTACATATTAAAAAAAAGACTAAAAAAATAAAACAATCGGCTGAACGATTGTCTGATTTTGCTCCTTGTTTCACAGCAAGTCGGAACTGAGGAAGGAAATAAACTATGAAAATTCTTGTAGGACAAATGCTCTTTTTTATTGTTCACCTGATTTTCTTATAGTGTGTAAGGGGCGTTAGACCTCATGTACATGGATATTTATTAGCTTAAATTCCCAATGCTTTTCAGCACCCAGGGAGCCACAGGTGCCATTTACAGACACCAATACATGTGAATGGCTGTATGTGACTACACTTCTGCATCGGTGTTAACCAGCCCATGTGCGTATGGCGTATCTCAAAATGCCCCACTTTCACATTTGGGTAAATAATCTGTACGCATATGTGCAGGTAGGCGCCGATGTACAAGCAACTGGCATTTACAAGTGTACCGCTGTGCAGCTACTTGTATTGGTTGCTGTAAGCAGCACCTGTGAATCCCCAGGCACGGG
Source organism: Lithobates pipiens (assembly GCF_037356315.1). Taxonomy (NCBI): domain Eukaryota; kingdom Metazoa; phylum Chordata; class Amphibia; order Anura; family Ranidae; genus Lithobates; species Lithobates pipiens. The sequence goes on from NW_027507903.1 coordinate 347,743,168, forward strand.
AAAGCATTTTAGAACTTTGATGCTAATAAATGGCCTGTGTGCACAAGTCCTAAAAGTGACAAGAGCTGCCCGTTTGCTTTGGGAAACCGATTAAGGGACAACTTGCTAGTTAGGAACTGATAGAAGATGAGACGATGAGCAAGCTTGCTTTGTTTGCTATAGACTTTCTGTACAAAGCTCTCCTGTATTGAAACTAAGGGGGTTATTTATGAAAGGCAAATCCACTTGGAACTGCAGTTGCTGTAAATCTAAGGGGTAGATCTGAAATGAGTGGAAGCTCTGCTTATTTTATCATACAATCATGTGCAAGCTAAAATGATGTTTTTTTATTTTCCTTGCATGTCCCCCTCGGATCTACAGCGACTGCCTTTCAGTGCAAAGTGGATTTGCCTTTAGTAAATAATAATAATTGCTGCCTTGTTACATAAAATTGCAAGACAAACCTATTTGGACTGTTTTAAGGTGTCTCTGTCTTATGCATGGTTTACCACTGCCAATGCTATTTTGGCCTATTCCCCATAGTCCTTGTACAAAACAGTGATAATCAGTTCTAGAGCTGTATTGAATATCTGGTGCTCCATTGAAAATCTTGTGGTATTTCACAGACATCTACTGCATGAATACAACACATTGGAAGGATATAGCAACGGACAAGGAAATCTAAAAAATGTAGAGCTGTAAATTACACTCAAATCCTCTAGTCCACTAATGAGACATTTTATGCAACCAATTCAGATACTGTGCATAGTATTTTTTCACAAATGCCCCGTTTGCTTTTGGGCTTATTTACATTTGCAGTGTTTGGATTGCTCTTCAGAGAGCATTTGAGGGATGGTGAGGAGGCCTTGTAATGCCTCCCCCCCACCTGCTTTAACCCCCTAAATGCCACACAATTGTGCCATGCCATAATTTCTGCTGCAGTCATGCACCAAAGCATCACGGCAGAGGCACGTGGGGGAACAGTCGAGGCTCAAAAGTGCCCCCCCACCAACCTAAAATTGTATATACTTACCAGATAAGAGATCAGCGATGCATTGAATTCTTAAGCGTTAAACCTAAATAATGGGATAAAAATTATTCTCCTACATGTGTTGTGTTTGGGAATACAATTATGAGTCAAGTAATAGATGTTTTAAGTACATCAGGTAACAGATTTAAGCTTTTGTAGTCTACAGACTTATTTTATTTGACTTGCAGTACCCCCACTAATTCTAGTTGTCCCGGACCAATGATAATCCACCTATGCCATTCTGTGAACGCATGGGTAGGTCATAATATATAGTTGACAGCAAGGCAAAAACTTTGGAAGCCAATTCATAAAACTACAAATGCATGAAGTGCTTTTACATACCCAGCGCTAGCAGTCTTCTGGTAAGCTCCACTGCTCTGTGGATATCGCCGAGCTGAAAGACTGTGTAACTGAGGTAGTCTAGAACACCCGCTTTAGAGACAGTGACCGATTCTTCCCCTTCATCCAACAATTTTAGAGCTTCTTGCATCCATAGTACAGTATGATAATAGTCATTCTCATGGTAAGCTATTTTTCCCATACCAAAGCAATCATCCACAGATAAAGATGAAACATATTTTGTTCCTAAAATATAAAATAAAAAAAGACAATCAAAAGCAGACACAATAAATAACTTGGCCTTAGCCATTATGATCACAGGGTTGGCAAGGTTTTAAAGTAGTTTCATTGATCACGGCTGTTGAGCAAATGTTTCTAAGCTTGTAACGTACAAGGTCTAGATCATGCATTTCCACTATATATTACATTGCTATGTATTCCAACTACAAAACTGAAAAAAAGAGAGGAACGGTGATTATTGCAAACAAACCTTTTTGCGTGTGCCCACATATATTAAACCACACAAACCAAGCATTAAAAGGAAACTGGTCATTTTTGATTTCCTCTTCTGAAAATGATAACTGCCTGAGTGGCTTGCCGACCCTCTTGTACGAGCCAGCGACCCCAAACAAGCATGCCGATAAGAATTTGTGATTTTTTTCCCCTCAACTTTAATAGTGACTAGAGTATTGAAGCCAGAGTATCAGCATAACAGCAAGCAACTATCATTCTCAAAAAATGGTCAAAAGATAGACTTATGACAGGCTGATATTGACAGGCTTTTTTTTTTACTTGATGGTTGTCTTATGCAATATATATTTATTACACACACACACACACACAGTGCCTGTGTTTAAAAGTATTCATACCCCTTGAAATTTTCCACATTTTGTCATGTTACAACCAAAAACTTAAATGTATTTAATTTGGATTTTATGTGATAGACCAACACAAAGTGGCACATAATTGTGAAAAGTGAAAGGAAAATGATAAATGGTTTTCAAAATTTTGAGAATCTGTGGCAAGACTTTAAAATTCACAAATTCTCTCCATCCAATCTGGCAGAGCTTGAGCTATTTTTCAAAGAAGAATGGGCAAAAATTTCACTCTAGATGTGGAAAGCTGATAGAGACATCCCCAAAAAAACTTGCAGCTGTAATTGGAGTGAAAGGTGGTTCTACAACCCTGGGTCAAACTCCAGGGTTCAAGTAAGTAAAACAGGGGGGGCTAGGGGGCCGGTCACTGCCAGGTGTTTTGCACTAGTTGTAGTGCTCTGTATGCGAGTACCTGTCTTTTGGCAATAAAATTCGTTTTTTTATCTATACGGTCTGCACTATATATATTTTATGTCCATGTGGGGAGTTTGAGCCATCATTGGTGACAACACTGTGATATCCAAGGAGCTGAGTTACACCCCTTTGATCCACCTGAATCCTGGTATATGACCACTGGCAGAGGCGAATGCTCCATTTGACCTATCCGTTTAGTCAGGGGTCAATTGTTTAAGGTGAGCTGTTTGGCTGTCTGGTGATTAAGGATATCAGTATGCATTCTATCCACTGAGAAGAATGAAGGATTGTCGATCAGTACCATTATAGACTGTTCATTCACTTTGTATTATTTTCCTTTTTATGTTGTTGTTTATGTTGAGAGACTTTATATATAGTACTAATAGGGGGGTTTGTTTCAGCGCTGCACTGCTCGGTTTATAATGTTTCTTTGAGGTTTTTGTTATATTTACCTTTAGTGTTCAGCTGCTCAGTTACTTATACTTTAAACAGAAGGTTTTTGTTTTGCGCTGACTGATTTTGCATTTAATACTATGTCCTAGGCTGCGTATGGCTTAAAACAGTAGTAAAGTCTTGTGAGAAAAAAAAAAAAAAGTTTTCCTGCAAAGTAATAATGTGTTACTATGCACTGCATACTAGCACAGGATGAGAAACTTACCTTGAAACAAAGCCCTCCAGCGGCACACTGTCACCGCTGCAGGCGCTTCCATCTTCACCTGGTCTTCTATCCAGGTTCAGGGACTCCAGCCGCCTCACTGGACAAGCCACGATGATGTCATTACCGTGCATGGGAGGCAAATACGGCACATAGCTCTGAAGGAATGGCCTGAGTAGGCCATTCCTTCAGAGCGCATGCGCCAGTGACATCACTGGCGGCTGCTCGTCTGTATATCTCATAAACAGTGCCAGTTTAGGAGATATTCATTTTACTAAGGCCCCTTTCACACTAACGTCCCGTTCAGGCCCGCCTGTCAGTTTTTCAGGCGGACCTGAACGGGTGCTCCATAGAGCTCTATGGAGCGTCGGATGTCAGCGGTGACATGTCCGCTGACATCCGACCCGCTCCGATCCGAAAAAGTGTGACGGAGGAAAAAGCTATTTTTCCATCCGTCTGCGGATCGGATCGGATGACGACGGGCACTGCGGTCCGTCGTCATCCGATCTCCCATAGGGGAGAGCGGCGCTGTGACAGGTCCGTCCCTGCACAGTGTGCGGAGACAGACCTGTCATCTCCCTGCTCAGCGGGGATCGGCGGAGTGATCCCCGCTGAGCAAACGGACATCCACGGGGCGGATCAGAACTGATCCGCCCCGTGTGAAAGGACCCTTACAGGTAAGCTTTATTATAGGCTTATATAGCTACATATTAGGTGAGGTTGAAAAAAGACACAAGTCCAACCTATGTGTGTGATTATATGTCAGTATTACATTGTATATCCCTGTATGCTGCAGTCGTTTAGGTGCTTATCAAAGTTTCTAAAACCTATCGATGCTACCCACAGTGACCACCACCTGTGGAAGGGAATTCCACATCCTTGCTGCTCTTACAGTAAAGAATCCTCTATGAAATTTAAGGTTAACCCTCTTTTCTTCTCATTTTAATGCGTGGCTATCCCTATTGTGGGGTCACCAGTATGGTATTTGTATATTAAAATCATATCCCCTCTCAAACATCTCTTCTCCAGAGAATAAATTCAGTGTTCTCAACCTTTCCTCATAACTAATATCCTCCAAACCCTTTTATTAGCTTTGTTGCCCTTCTTTGTACTCGCTCCATTTCCAGTACATCCATCCTGAGGACTGGTGCCCAGAACTGGAGAGCATACAAAAATCACAAATGAGAGTTTACCATCACTTTAAATGGAAGTGCAGCCTTCAGAGAAGCTCAGGGAGTTCAGCACCCTGTTATATTGTCTGGAAGGGATGCATGTGTCACAACACTAGCTGAACAGAACCATAAATCCTTTGAAGAAAAGAAAAAAAAAAAAAAAGACATAAATGTAGATGTGTATTTAGCTTTTTTTTGCTTGAGCTTTAGCTTTAAGACCATTTTAACGATACGCAAGCCTTGAATAGGAACATGTGTTGAACACTATGAGGATAATCATTAGTTGCACTAACCTGGCAATATTCCTTTTGCTATAACATCAGGATCCAGTTTGTAAGTGTCTTGGAGGCGCATTAATGCTTTGGCTGCTCCAGTTTCATCTTCTTCGCTTGGAAAGAATTCCCTTTGAAAAGTGAGGTTTGCAATAAAGCCTGAAATGCAACAGACACAATGATGAATCACTCACACCCATATGTCTGTCTCTCCGTGTGGAGTACGTGCAAAGACACAGCTACAGATATAGTCAACCGTGAACCTGCTTAGAGAACAGAAAAAAACGAAACAGATTTAAAAGCCTGTCTTAACAAAACACTGCCAAACAGTTGAAAGTAATTATAAAGCCAAAATATTTATTACCTTAATGCATTCTGTGCATTAAGGTAAAAAATGTTTGGGCATCAGTATACCCCTTAACACCCACCACCATTTACTTAGCTGAGCTCCCATTTGATCTCGGGTGTAGCTCTTCTTTCTCCTCACTTCCTGGTCTCGCAAGCTTTGCTGAAGCGGCAGGAACCACTAGCTTCCGCTGCTGTTCATTAAAAGCAGTGACAAGGGAGCAGGAGGCGAGGCCAGATCCATAGACACAGATAGTGAGGTTCAGGAGCAAGCCCATATAAGTGCCCCCATAGAAAGCCACTTCCTATGGAGGCACTCACCAGAGAGGAGGAACCAAAAGAGCCAGCGGAGGACCCAAAAAAAAGGCGCTTCAGGGCCACTCTGTTAAATTTCACTGCACAGATCAGAGAAGTACAAAATCAATTTTTTTAACAAAACACACAAGCATTTAAAAACACTTTAAAGCAGTTTTAAACCCAAAAAAACAAAAATGTAATAATGTATTGCAATTTACTGTTTTTTAGCTGCATTCATTTTTTTTTTTTAAAGTGCCAGTGTCGGGAAGTGGTTAAAGCAGAGCTTTACTCTTAACAAATCAATAAAAAAAAAAAAAAAAAAATTATGTTCTTTAGCAAGGAACATACATTCCACATAAATTATGCTACCAAAATTATCCTGTGCAGTAAGTTTCCTCCAGCAACGATCCTGCTTCTTCTTTCCGGAGGCTGCCACTTTACTGATACCCAGAGCCCCTGAACAGCAGTAAATCTAGGCTGTCAGGAGATCAGTTTCTAGTGGCTCTGATTTTCGAAACTGTGCCAAAAATTAGCAACTAAACATGTGCAGAGCAAGAGTGAGACAGTGTATTATTAGATTCAAACAATATAGGCACTTTATTTTGGAGCGCTTTTGAAGAGCTTTTCAGGCGCTTTTTAATTTCAATGGAGAGCGGTGTTTTCACCGCCCTGCCAGCCCACTCCCCCAGTGTGAAAGCATTTATGGATTTTAATAGAAATAGGTTTTTGTGAGCTTTTCAGGCGCTATTTTTTTTAGGGGGTCTTATTGTTTTACATCGCTATACCTGCAAAAAGGAGCCAGCAGGACTTAATGTTCTGACTAAAGTTACACTTAAAAGAAAACAAGGCATGGTAAACATTAGGAGCCCTTTCACATTGGGGCCGTGGCCGCGTTAGCGGTAAAGCGCCGCTAGTTTTAGCAGCATTTTACCATCATTTTAGCGGGGGTGCTTTTAAACCAAAGACTTTTTCTTTAATGTCCTGCCAGCGCAGCACCCCAGTGTGAAACCACTCAGACTGGGGCTGCAGATGAGGCATTTTTCAGATGCTTTACATGCGCCATTTTTAGCACTAAAGCACCTGAAAAACACCTCCAGAGTGAAAGGGGTCTAAAGGGTGGCTTCTTACTGCCCTGGTGTAGTCCTGCTGCACTTTGGGCAAAGCATAGCTAACCCACGGGTTTCATGCAGGTTAAATGCTTTTTACCATAGACTTCTGAGGTCCTGTGGTTTTGGTGCGGTTTCAGAAAGCACACCAAAGATGCAGTCTACAGGAGTTATGGTGCTCCATCTGAAACCACACCAAAACCACAGGACTTCATACAAGTCTATAGAAAAATGTAGTTAACCTGTGTTAAAGCCATGGGTTAGCTGCACTTTCAAAACCTGCTGAGAAACTGCACAGAAAAATGCTAGAGAGGACAACCATAATAATATACAACATAGACAAAAAAAAGTTAGGTGGGCAACCAATTGGTGACAGGCATTGAAGGGCACAGGAAGCATTTTATCTTTAGTTATCCTGCCACTACAGAAGAATTGAACAGAAGAAGGTCCTATGCATAAAGTCCCCTATTACCATTACGGGTTCAAAATGAAATGAAGTTCCGTGCATGGAAAGGCTGTAAGGTCAGACATTCACCTCACAGAAGCGATAACTACCAGGAGAGAACCCTTTGAAGTTGAATCAAAGTACGCTCTGCTTTAGTCCCACCTAAGGAGAAAAAGGCAAAGCTTTATGGTAAACCTTGCTGGAACATCCTACCTAGCCTCAAGCATCATAAGAGTCAGATTTAGAAATGCTCCTGACTCCCCAAATGCCACAATATATCAAAAATCAAGACTATTCACCTGGGTCAATTCCCAGAACAAGGGAGGAGATCACCAGATAGCTCTCAGATGAAGAAAAAAAAACTCCAGAAGAAAGGACTAGATCAAGCTGTATAGCTTCTAAGGAGTCATCCAAGCATTCCTGAACCTGGACATGAAACTGTTCAGCATGCAGTTGAACCGATATCAGGGGGCATGCAGCTGGCATCCTCCAAATGCTCCTCCAGGTCAAAATGAAACCAGCTGGGGAAGCCACCTGGTGGATTTTCTCTCAGGAAGACCTAGAGAGGCAGGTACAATGGGAAGGTCACTTCAGCTGTAGGGGCTCTAAAAGACCAGAGACTGGGGTCAGCAGGCTAATCCTCCAGGAATCTTTGAATTCTAGAGCTATGGTAGAAGACTGTGACTCCTCAAGGATAATCTCATAAGGTAGGGATTGGAGCGAATCAGATATAGTCGCTGTGACCAGTGGCTCAGAAGCTGATAGGGACATAGGCATAGAATCTGCAGGGCAAAGCATGAGGGCATGCTTAAAAAAAAAACACTCTGTGGTCAGTGCCAGCAAGGAATTAGGTGAAAGAGGTGCAAAAGCAAGTGTCTTGAATAATGAGTTAAGACTTATTACAAGATAACAGGATTCCAGACTGCAGATATTGGCACCTTCAGAAGTCACAAATGGTTCTATAAAACAGTTAGGGAAGTATGAGCTGGGGTCACCCATTGCAATGGAACTATCCCCCTCGGTGTCCAGAAAAGACATGTGGTGATCGCTCAGAGTATGAATCAAGGCCCCAGGTACTCACAAAACCCAGACAGCTGGTAGCAAGTTAGGGTCAGATGACTGGAGGTCAGCAATTTTACTTTATATAAGCAATAGGAAAAGATGAAGGACTGGAGTTTTATGTATCTCATTTCAAACTAAAAATCAGCAGCGGGGGAAATACTTTCTCAGAGCAAAAAGTGCACAGCGCGCATGGGATATGCCACCCAACAGATGACCCCAGTGGTCAGTCCTCCAGCCTCAACTCCTTCCCAGTAGAAACCAGTGGAAAGTGGTAATTTTAAGTGTGCCCAGTGATCCAAATGAATGAGGTAGTTCCCAGTGCACAGCTGGAACCATCTGCTTACAGAGCGGTCCATCAGAGACAGGACAAGCTCTGAGGCAATGCAAACAGCTCTGGACCTGAAAAGCTTTACACAGTTAACTTCTTATCAGAAAGGGGTCTGAAAAGCACCTTAAACAGAACCCCAGTGTCCTAGGTTCATTTCCAGGCTAGTCCTGCAATGTCTAGAAAAGTGGGGTTCGGATGCGCTGCAGAAGCCAGGGTGAAGATAAGCCATATTGGATAGCTGCAATGGTGTAGAAAATTGTTTTTATTAAGGAAAAGTGAAGACAAACAATAACACTAGAAAAAACATTAGGTTACACTTTTCCCAGCATAGCTGAAGAAAAGATGTCCAAACTCCTGGGGCACAACAAAAAATATGAGCGAAGCTGGTGGGGGGTATCTTGGGTGGGCATACAGTTTCATTTGTAGAAGGCTGAAGAACCTCAGAAGTAGATATAAAGTGGTGATGATAAAATTGAGAGAGTCTAAACAGATGTAAAATTTGTCATAAAGCAAATTTCAATTTAGCAAATCCATTAAAACTGCCACGAATATTATTTGGCAGATGAAATGGCTTAAGCAAACATCCACGTTTCATCACGCCTAGAGGTTTACACAGGCAGCTGCAAAAGTCTTAATATATTAATTTAGAAAACACAATTTATAGCTTGAAGATAAAATAAAGCAGTAACAAGAAGAGCCTGCATCTAATTTGAACTAATTTATTCAGCTTAGGTATTTACTTGGCAGGCGTTGCTGTAAAAATTTACATCGTTCTGGCATCAAAAATAGAGAAAAATGTTGAACATATAAAAAGATATATACACATTCCCCTTTGCTTCACACAAAGTTAAACTTGCAACATATTAGATGGTTTATCAATCTACTGGTGCATAAACATGCATTCTTGTAATGCCGCAGTACGTATGCTTATGCAATGAAACATGCCAAGTGTCAATCTGATCTTGATAGAAAAGAAGTACTTAGCTGAGAGAATCCAACCCACTCAATCAACTCTTTCCTACGCCCAGGCTGCCTAAAATGAAGATCTCCAGACAGCAGTTGTAGACGGAAGCAGCCAACTGGCTAATTGGGTCATTAATATTTATAGGTACCTAAACAGTGGTTTAAGAAGAGATTTTCTGTTTGCATTATTTAATAAAACCATTTTAAAAACCATCATTAAAATAAAACGGGTATGACCAATAAAAATTGGAACTTAATGTAAACTAGAAAATTGAAAACAAAAATCAAACTGGTTACCACTGCCTGTAACTTCACTTATTTCTCTCTGATTTTCACTGAACAAGTATTTTGGCGTGTGCAAACCCTGAAGCAAGCTTATTTTTGCATACAAGAATGCAGATCAGAAAACTGGCTGAACAATGTTAAATCACGAGTGATGATGTTCATTACAATATTTTTTTTTAGTGAATTAGTGAGCACTATATTATAAAACGTATACAATACAGGATTACCAGGAAAGGTGAAGACATACTAAATAAATACATGTTGGAATTCATGGTTCCCTCAATGACCTGTAGCTCCCCAGTGCCAGCAGCACTCATGCGGCACCTGGCCATGACACTCCCACCACCATGTTTGACTGTGGGCAAGACACACTTGTCTTTGTACTCCTTACCTGGTTGTCGACACACACGCTTGACACCTTCTGAACATCTTGGTCTCATGAGACCACAGGACATGGTTCCAGTAATTCATGTCCTTAGTCTGCTTGTCTTCAGCAAACTGTTTGCAGTGCATCATCTTTAGAAGAGGCTTCCTTCTGGGATAACAGCCATGCAGACCAATTTGATCCAGTGTGTATCGTATGGTCTGAGCACTGACAGGCTGACCCCCACCCCCACACCTTCAACCTCTGTAGCAATACTGGCAGTACTCGTATGTCTATTTCCCAAAGAAAACCTCTGGATATGAAGCTGAACACGTGCACTCAACTTCTTTGGTCGACCATGGCGAGGCCTGTTCTTAGTGGAACCTGTCCCGTTAAACCGCTGTATGGTATTGGCCCACTGTGCTGCAGCTCAGTTTCAGGGTCTTGGTAATCTTCTTATAGCCTAGGCCATCTTTATGTAGAGCAACAGTTCTTTTTTTTCAGATTCTCAGAGTTATTTGCCATGAGGTACCATGTTGAACTTCCAGTGACCAGCATGAGAGAGAGAGAGTGATAACACAAAATTTAACACTTTTGCTCCCCATTCACACCGGAGACCTTGTAACACTAATGCGGCGTGCACGCAACCGGAGTTTCCGGCAGACTAGGTCCGATGGAATCAGTCCGGATCTAGAAATAGAAGGTTTCAAATCTGTCCGACAGACTCAAATTCCCATCTGGAAAACCGTTAGTCTGTATGCTGGTCCGACGGATAAAATATGATGCAAGGGAACCTATTGGCTACCGGCTATTGAACTTCCTTTTTTAGTCTCATCCTACATCATCATGTTCAAAACGAACGAACTTCATCCATTTGCGTGTGGTGGAAAGTCCGGTTGTCGTGTACACGGCATAACGAGTCATATGACACTGGGAGGGAATGGCTAATTGGGCCCAATTTGGACATTTTAATTTAGGGGTGTACTCACTTTTGTTGCCAGTGGTTTAGACATTAACCATATGCCGACCAGCCTCCGCAGTTGAACTGCGGCAGCATGGCTAAGCTGCGCGAATCGCCGTTATGCTACGTCGGTAGCATAAACGCCCCCCGCTCGCTCCCCGAGCAGGTTAGAGTGCTCGGCAGTCTAAACACACATGTAACCACACAGTTGCCAGTTCTCTAAGCAGTGAGATGACAGATTGTCTGTTCATACAGAGTATGGACAGCGATCTGTTAGTTTCCCTGCACACTCCCATCCCCCCTTCAGGTAGAACACAAACTAGGATACATATTAACCCCCCCTTCACTACCAGTGACATTTTTACATTAATCAATGCACTGATCGCTGTATTAATGCCAATGGTCCCAAAAATGTGTCAAAATTGTCTGACGCGTCCACCATAATGTCGCAGTCACGATAAAAAAAAAAAAATAAAAAATAAAAAAAAAAAAAAAAAAAAAAAAAAAAATCGCTGATCGCCACCATTACTAGTAAAAAAAAAATTATTAATAAAAATGCCATAAATCTATCCCCTATTTTGTAGACGCTATAACGTTTATGCAAACCAATCAATATACGCTTATAAATATGTATTAGAAGAATATGTATCGGCCTAAACTGAGGGAAAATTTATGTTTTTTTATTTATTTTTGGGGGATATTTATTATAGCAAAAAGTTAAAAATAATAATTTTCTAAATTGACGCTTTTTTTTTGTTTATAGCACAAAAAATAAAAAACTGTAGAGGTGATCAAATACCACCAAAATAAAGCCCTATTTGTGGGAAAAAAAGGACGTCAATTTTCTTTGGGAGCCACGTCGCACGACCACGCAATTGTCAGTTAAAGCGACGCAAAGCTGAATTGCAAAAAGTGGTCTGGTCTTTGGCCAGCCAAATGGTCCAGGGCTTAAATGTTTAATGGCTGTGTGTTGAGTTATTTTGAGGGAACAGCAAATTTACACATTTTATACACTTTATACAAGCTGTACACTCACTACTTTACCATTGTAGCAAAGTGTAATTTCTTCAGTGTTGCCACATGAAAAGATATAATACACTATTTACCAAAATGTGAGAAATTGTGAGATACTGTATATCAATGCCTAATCTGTGTCTGTAATGCATGTTCAAACAAGCCCAAGCCAATTATTAGCTTTCAGGGCTGTCAACTTTTTGAATGACAATTGCGTCATGCAACACTGTACCCAAATTATATTTTTATAATTTTCACGCAAATAGAGCTACCTTTCCATGGTATTAATCACTGCTGGGTTTTTTTTTGCTGCGAAAAAAAAAAATAGTTTATTATAAAATTTTGCAAACAGGTAATTTTTCTCCTTCATTGATGTGCACTGATGGGCACTGATGAGGTAGCATTGGTGGGCACTGATGAGGCACTGGTAAGTGTCACTGATATGCGCTGGTAGGTGGCACTGGTGCGCACTGCTTAGCAGCAGTGGGCGTCTGTGTGCGAGACCAATGTCCCTCTGACAAAAGCTGATAATCAGCTTAAATTTTTGTTCTCCTCACGCTGTCAGGGTGAGTAAAAAAAAAAAAAGCCAATTATGAGATTAGAGATTTTACCCAACTAAAATATGACAAACTGAAAACAATTCAGATGACTAAAATACGACAAAGGATGTGGCCTGGAGCGGCATGAAGTAGGACACTGGTGAGCTGAGCTCCGCCGGCTCGGTATCCTGATCGACATTATCGTGGGACCTAATCACCCGCAATCCACCCGTTTTTCGGCCACCTAAGCACCCTGTGCCTCCTGTAATCATGTCCAAACAGAAGAAAAGCTGATGTGTCGGCCAAACTAGACAAAATACCGTCAAACAGACCAGGACATCCTGGAGCAAGATGGCGGCGCCACACTCGGAGAGGGACTGCTGCAGGGGCTGACACAGCAAGGGTACTAGATGCCATCACTGCCTGTCAAGAAGCCATATCGTCTTGCCAAACCACCCTGATTGCTAGAATTGAGGAAGTAAAGGTGGACATTTCGCTGGTGAGGCAAGACTTTCAGAAGCTGAGCGACAGGGTTAAAAGACACAGAAACTCGGCTGAGCACTGTGGAGGATTCCTCCCCCCTTCAAAAAACTATAGGCAGCATGCAGCTGCAAGTGAATCAACTGCTTCAGAAGTAGGACGAAAGGGAAAACAGGCTCAGAAGAAGCAACTTAAGTTTTATGGGCCTGCCTGAAGGAGAAGAGGGAGCAGACCCCCTCATTCTTGGAGCAACTCCTGGACACTACAAACGGTAAGGAGGCCTTTCCCCCACATTTGTTGTTGAGCGGGCCCACCGCATGTCTGGGAGACCACCTCCGATTGGGTCCCTGCCCCGCACATTTATTTCAAAATTCCTTAATTATAGAGATCAGGACACTATATTACACTTAAGCAGGTAGAAGAGAAATATTCCTTATGGCAACAAGCGGTGTTCCCAGACTTCTCTGCAGAAGTACAGCGCAGACACAAAAAAAGTTTCACAGAAGCTAAAAGACGCCTCCGTATCAAGCGCATCAAGTATGCCATGCTTTTCCCTGCCCGCCTTCGAGTGGAAGGTGACGACAGAGTGCACTTTTTTGATGATCCAGATGAGGCCATTTCCTGGCTTTAACACAGGGAAACTTGCAGCTAAGTGTCTTTTTTGTTCATTTTTTGTGCCTTCCCAAATCTCCCACTTGACTAACGCTTGACTAACGCTTTTACTCCACGGGCTTGGGAAACCTAGCTGCAGGCCATCTCCCTACCCACTTTGCTTTCATAGATGCTGCCTGACTACTCAGCCTTTTATATCTTCAATCCCCCGTGGATACAAGGACCCTCTCCTCTATCCTCCCGGTTGATATACAGAGACTTTTATTCCCACAGCTGCAAATTCAGATGTAATCTCGTACGCGCTTAAAACTCACCACCGGAGGTCACTGTTGCCTTACAATTGCTCACATATATACTACACAGCCTGATGGCAGGTCATATTGGAAATGTTGAGTTTTTTTCTCAGTGACAAGCCCCTTTTTTTGTCTTCACCCTTTATGGTTCTGGTCCGGATCACAGTTTTTTCCAGCGAAAGCAAACAATTCACCAAGTTGCCCACCTGAAAACATGTTTTTTTTCCCCCATGTTGTGTTTCGTTAAACAGCAAAGTTTCGCCCCCCACCTGACTCTTTAAGCAACCTGTGCTGGAACACAATACTTTCAATGCTCTACCCTATAGCATTTCTATCCACAGCTAGAGAGTATTCACGGGTACCCATTTTTGTGCCACACACACACAATGGTTTGTTTAGAACAGTGACCATACACGCTTTGACAAATGAAAGATTTATTTTCTGATCAATCTTTCCTGATAGGAATAATCATTCGATAGTTGACAACACAGACAATTGATATGCCACACATGGGGAAGTGGAATTTGATTGACAGCTGGAAGGTACGATTAACGATAAGTTATTGAGCATTTCTTTTTTTCCACTAGGCAACCTCATAATCCTGTCAATCGAAATGCAATCAAATTATTGACCAAATCGGTTCTGCAGCCTGATGCAAAATGATAGTTAATTTGATCGTTCATTTTCATCATGGCTGATTAACCCAGTTTAATCAAATCTGATCTAAACTGCATCTAAATCAATCGGAGGGATTCAATCGGTTTTTGGTTTGATCGTTTTGAATGGTCAAATAATAGATTTGAAGTGTGTAATGCCACGTACACACGGTCGGAATTTTGGCCAGCAAAAGACAAATGAGAGCTTTCCGTCGGAAAATGTGACCGTATGTACGCTCCATCGAAATTTTGCTGGCCGAATTTCCTGTAAGACAAAAACAATTCCATAGCTCAACTCACCAACCAGTCTGCTGACCAAATTAACCTGTCTAACCATCTGTTAAATGCAGGGGTTTAGTTAGCACACATTTGCAAATGCATGTGAAAGCTGCAATGCCTCGTCACGGCACCATGTGTTGCTTGCAGTCCTAACACTACAAAGTTATAAGTGTCTCCACAGTGGAAGCACATGCATGGAATGGATAGATGTGGGACAGGTGCCTGGAGGCTGCCCTGAACAGGAGCACACTGGACACCCAGCAAGAGCACAATGGCCGCAAAGTTGCCCAGTGTGTTCCCGGACCATATACACAAACAGTAAAAAAAAAACTGGCCACTGCCCACACCCATAACTAATAACTAATTAGTTATGGGTGTGGGCAGTGGCAAGTTTTTTTGTTAGTGGCCGAATTTCCGCCAGCAAAAGATTGAGAGCAGGGTCTCAATTTTCCAGACGGAAAAAGTTTCTATTCCGATCGTTTGTATGCAATTCCGACACGCAAAAACACACACGTTTAGATTCAACTACGAGACGGAAGCTATTAGCTACTGGCTATTCAACTTCTTTTCTAGTCCACGTTCTTGACGGTCGGAATTTGGTGTGACCATGTGTATGCAAGACAGCTTGAGCGAAATCCCGTCGGAATTTGGTGTGACCGTGTGTATGCAAGACAGCTTGAGCGAAACCCCATCGGAATTCCGTCGGGAAAACCATCAGAGTTTTTTCCGACCAAAATTTGTGTGTATGCAGCATAAGAGTCGTCACTGATCTTTAAGTTGTCCCTCTTGGGCACATTGGATTTTCCCCCACCTCTGCTGCTCCTCCTGACATATTTCACCTGCCCCTTGCTGGGCACCTCCTCTGCTCTCCTATCGTGCCCCTCTATGAAGATGCCAGGCTCCCTTGGTTGGACTTTAAGCAGCAGATCAGCCTGCGGCCAGGGCTGTCTTCAGAGCTCAGCCATGAAGTGGGTGCAGAGGAAAAATTGCCAGGCATAGGACCAGGAGGCGCAGGGTGCAGGTTCTCCATAGCAGTCTCACCTCCCTGGCCAGCATGGTCCTCTTGCTGCTGCCAGGTCAATGCATGAAGGTAGCACACAGGACCCCACAATCTTAAATCAGTGTCCCCACCTCTCGTTCCTTGGGTCCAGTGGCGAGGGGAGGGGACGATTCATTGGCTGCACGGACAGACCCTTCCCCCTCTACACTGAACACAAGGAACGAGAGGAGATGTAGCTGAACACAAGGGGGAAGAGCTCTTGCAGCAGTGCTGGCAGCCATTTTGTTGATGCCAGGAGCCAGAACTGCTGCAGAGCCAAACATTCCAGTTTTTCCATGAACAAAAGGCAAAATCCCGAATCGGGACAGCCTCCGATCGGTATGAGGGTCCCAAAATCAGGATTTTCCAGAGAAAATCGGGACTGTTGGCAACTATGCATAATGCCCACACAAGTTGGGGACAGTGCAGGGTGGGAAGGGGGGAATTATATCTTCTAATGTTTGGAGACACGATGGTACAGGGTGTGCAAATCAGAGACAAGCGGTATGGTAAAAGGAATAGGAAGTCACTAAATATTCTTCCTCTGTGGGTGTCATGCATGTATATAAAATGTGGAGTGGAATCCAAGAACCCTGGAGCCACAAAACTATTTTTATTTGATCCATGGCCTCTTTGAAACTCACCTGGAATGTTCGGGGCATGAACAATAAAATTAAGAGGTCAGCTGTCTTCTCCTACCCCAAAAAACAGCGAGCTGACAGAACTGTTGTTATAGAAACCCATATAGAAGGTCGCCTCCAGTTGGTGCTTAAGCGCCCTTGGATAGAATGGGCCTATCACTCCACCTATACCACTCACTCTAGAGGTGTTACCATTCTTGCAGCTAAATCTACTCATTTTGAGCTCTAGGGTTCTAAGGTAGATCCACTTGGTATATATGTTTTTCTACATGCAGCCTTATATGGAGAACCGATGCTGCTACTGGCATTGTATATACCTCCACCCTTTAACTCCGAAAATTTGTCAGAGGGCTTTGACTATATGGCATTACACCCGTCTATTCCGGCTATCTAGCTGGGTGACTTCAACATGACCCTTAACCCCAGCCTGGACAAGCTGCATATCAACGCACCTGTGCCAACTCAGTCTCAGTCCACTAGGTTTGCAAAACTGGTTGAAAGTTTCAACCTTGTTGACACGTGGAGGTCTGTGCACCCCGATGCCCGGGCCTACTCTTATTTCTCTTCTGCATACCACTCCATGTCTAGAATAGACTTAATCTTAATCTCAAGCTCACCATTACCTAGACTACAAGACACAGGTATATCTCCAAGGTCACTCTCGGACCATAGTCCTTGCTGGATCACATTGATGTTCCCATACAGCCACCCTCTGGTTATGTGGCGGTTAAACCCCTTTTGGCTCACATTGCTGCCAGAGGACGATTACAGCCTGACTGATTTGGGGCAATACTTTACAGACAATGAGGGATCGGCCCCACTACACAGGTCTGGGACGCCTTTAAAATGCATGTTATATCTACCCTGGTTACCCGTATAAACAGATTGAAACAGTCCTCGGCAACTGATCTAGAGAAAGTGTTGGTGGACTTAGTGAAGGCTGAGCATGTGTTCATAAATGACCCGTCAGCAGAAAGGGCTAACAAAATTAGATTACACTCTAGGGTAGTCTCACAACTACAATACGAAAAGTCCAAGCGCAAGTTTTTTCATAAACAAAAACTATTTGAGCATGGAAAAAAAAGCTGGTGCACTGTGAGGAGCATCCTGCGGTGGTAATCTCCCTTAGAACCAAAGAGGGTGAACTCACATCCACGCCTAAGAAGGTCACAAGATCTTTAGAGTTTTCTTTGTCTCATTATATACCTCTACAATTACAGTAGGTAATTCTACTGTGGATTATTTCCTTAATGAGGTGCAGCTTCCACAGCTCAAGGCACAACAAGTGGCTCAGCTGGAAAAGCCACTTTCAACACAGGAAATAGCTGAAGCCATAGCGAAGTTCCCTCGCTCAAAATAGCTGGGCTCAGATGGTCTCCCAGTGGAATTATACTCCGATTACTTGGAATTCTTGGTCCCTGCACTTCACAAACTTTACAACTATATCCTTGAGACCGCCACATTACCTGCCTCCATGCCTGAAGACACAATAGTATTCATTCCTAAACCAGGAAAAGACCCACACCTCCCAGAATCTTACTGCCCCATATCATTGCTGCAAGTCGATATTAAGGTCTTGGCTAAGATCCTTGCCACTTGCCTTAACACTGTTATCTTATCCTTAATACACAAGGACCAATCAGGCTTTATGCCTGGCAGGAATACTTCCTTTAACCTATGGAGGCCATTTATTAACCTACAAACCCAGCATGACAATACAGGTTCCAGTATAGTGGTTTCCTTGGCCACTGCCAAGGCGTTTTACTGTTGAGTGGACCTATCTCTGGACCTGCCTTGAGAGATTTGACCTAGGACCCAAAATTCATAAAATGGGTACAACTACTGTACCAGAGCCTAGTGGCTAAAGTAATAGACAACCAGTGAACCTCTAACAATTCTCACCAGGGTGTCCCTTGTCTCCCTTGCTGTATGCCCCTGCAGCGGAACCCTTATCCATAGCATTGCACTCCCACCCCAGTATTGTAGGACTATCTGTAGGACCCAAAACAGAGAAGGTTAGAACATACGCCAACGACACACTTCTGTACATTGATGGCTCCACAGATGCACTCCCCGTAGCCTTGTCGGTGATAGACCAGTTTGGCTTCTTCTCAGGACTTAAAATTAATTGGGACAAATCTTAAATACTTCCCCTGGACAGTTTTCCAACCACACGCGCCCAGGCCCACCTCCCCTTTCAAAGAGTGAACTGCCAATTAACCTACAGCATGTCTTTGGAGTGTGGGAGGAAACCGGAATACCTGGAGGAAAACCACGCAGGCACAGGGAGAAAATGCAAACTCCAGGCAGGTATTGTCATGGTTGGGATTTGAACCAGCAACCCTTTTTACTGCTAGGTGAGAGTGCTACCCACTACACCACTTTGCCGCCCTGACCGACTCACCACTTAGACTGACTCACATATATTTATATAATTAATCGTTCATAACTTACCTCAATTAGGGTCTCCAGATACAAGCGGGCCCAACCTGCAATGTGCAACCAGGCATTGGGAACGTTCTATCACTTACTCTGGAGTTGCCCCAGGATCCATGGCTTCTGGACACAGGTTGTGCAGTTTCTTCATGACACAATGGGCGCTCCCTTCACCTTGCAACCTAAGCTATCTGGATCTACCCAGAACCAGATATCAACAAATACACCAAAATATTTCTGAACGAAACACTATTTTTTGCAAGAAAAGTTATAGCAAGGCAGTGGATGAGGGCCAATTCCCCCAAGTTTGGTAACATGGTTGTCCAAAGTAAATAACAGTCTACCGTACAAAAAAATGTATCTACACACAGAGGCTGTCCATCTAAGTACACCAAAATCTGGGATAGATGGCGGCAGGCTTCAGAAACCCTCAGCTGATAGGACTATTTGTGTCTAGCCAAG
Organism: Lithobates pipiens; assembly: GCF_037356315.1. NCBI lineage: Eukaryota > Metazoa > Chordata > Amphibia > Anura > Ranidae > Lithobates > Lithobates pipiens. Next base: position 347,762,511 of record NW_027507903.1, read on the forward strand.
ACCTCACATCCTCCATTTCTCACCGCTACTCTATACACCAGTGGTCATCAACCCTGTGCTCAGGGCCTACTAACAGGCCAGATTTGCAAGATAACTGAAATACATCACAGGTGATATCATTTGCTGCTTAGTGATTGCAGTATTCTAGTCTGCACCTCCCCAAAGGTAATACATAAAACCGGGCTTGTTTTAGTGGGCCCTGAGGACAGGGTTGATGACCACTGCTATACATCACATGTATTGAGGAAACTAACTATAAGATGTAACACAAGCAATCTGAATACTCTATTGTTATATGTGTCGAACCATACAACTTATTATATAGGGAATGCCTGATTTAAATGCTTGTTGGTAACATTGTCACTCACATCTGACATTTCTTGTGCAAATGCATCATCTGTAAATTTTTGTTTTTTGTTCTAATAAAGACCTTTTTTGAAAATACGACAAAACTAAAATTACATTTTAGTCAAAAGACGGACTAAAACTAAATCCAAATCTGTCATCAAAATTAACACTGAAAGTCATGTGCGGCCATTTTGCAGCAGCTCTTTATCGAGCAAAGATTTAAGAAATTGAATGTGGGATAGAGTATTTATAATCTTTTTTTTTTGCAGGGGATTTCTTTCTTGATATTTTTTTTTCCCAACTGAATCTCTTTATTAAGCAATAGTTAGCACTAGGGCTGTCAGTTCAAATCTTAACCACAACACTACCTGCACAGAGTTTGCATGTTCTCCCTGTGCAGGTTTTTTTTTTTTTCCATGAACGAATGAAAGAAAGACTAGCTCTGGTTTCCTCCCACACTCCAAAGATTTAGGTTACTGATAATTGGTTTCTGTTTAAATTCGCCCTGGTATGTGTAATTATGAATGTGAATTAGCTCCTGTTCACACCACAAATCGCACAGGAATGTGCAGCGCACTCTTGTGCAATTTATGTGTCGGTACAGTGCGATTTAGGCCCATTCATTTTGGATGGGCTCAAATCGCACCAAAAGTAGTGCATGCACTCCTTTTGGAAATGGCCTGCAGCTGGATCGCATGGTACTTTTGTACTCTGGCACTCTGTTTGCGACCTTTGTTTGGAGTGTCGTTAACAGTGACAACAGCTGCAGATCGCAACTGCAGTGTGTTCTGAACTCGGTCCTGGTGCGGGAGATGCACATGGATCGCAGGTTTCCAGCATCATGTTCTAGTGTGAACCTAGCCCTAGGTACCTTACACTGTAAGCTCCTTGAGGGCAGGGCTTGATGTGAATGTACTATATACTGTATGTGTAAAGCGATGCGTAAATTGACGGTGCTATATAAGTACCTGTAATAAATATTATAAATAAAGGTTTACATCAATACCCTTTAAAATGTATTCATTCTGGGGTTCCTCAATATGCATTTTTGCCTTTTTTAAACATTCTATGATGTGATTTGTAGTGTATTTTTGTCTGTTTAAAAAAAGAGAAGCACTTCAGTTCATGTGTAAAATGAAAATTCATGCATTAGAAAGCATTTTCTACTGAAAATGCACTTGGGACAAACTGCTGGTTATTACATGTTCACAAATCACAGTCTGGGGAATTCAATAAACTTTTTATGACACTATATTGGTGGTAGGTCAGTTTAAAAATACCTGTAACAAATTCAGGCAGACCTTTGTGACAGTTTTTGTAACATTACTGCTACATGTGGCAAATTCAGGTAGTTCTTATGACCATCATTTTAAGAGCCTGACGGGGACAACATTTTTTGCAGATTAGGAAACTAAGCATAATTAGGACCAACTCTGAGCTTGCATGCAGATAAGACACTGATGCTCAAAGTGGGGTATGTCTGGTGCTGGGAAGCTGTCATGAATGTGACAGGTTCCTGTACAGGATTCTATCCTCTGCACCACTAAGCCGTCAACTGGAAGATTTCCTGGCCAAAAGCTGATTTTATGAAAGGGGCAACAATGGGTCATATGGGAGACAGACCTGATGGTGAACCAATCTCAGGATTCTATCCTCTGCCGCACTAAGCTGTCAGCTGGGAGATTCCCTGGGCAAAAGCTGAATATGACAAAGGGGCAACAGCAGGTCATATTGGAGACAGACTTGATGGTGAACCAGACCTTATGGTGAACCAATCTCAGGATTGTATCCTCTGCCCCACTAAAGCGGTCATCTGGGAGATTCCCTGGCCAAACAATGGGGCAATAACAAGTCATACTGGAGACGGACCTGATTGAGAACCAATTAGGCCCCATTAGGCTCCACCCACCGGATTCAACGACATCATCACTGTCAAGCAAAAGCAGGACGGGCCTGATGGCAAACCATACCTCCCAACATTTTGAGATGGGAATGAGGGACACCTACTAGCAAACATATGTAGGCATAAAACATGCCTCCTGCAACGCCCCTTAAAAACAGGAAATTATTATTTTATACTGGCTTTTAAAATTGACAAATGCAACAATTTACAATTTGGATGAGAGGTTTAGCACTGGGAAACACTTTGAAAGATAAAAAGTGCATTGTATATACAACTATATAGATCAGACCAAAATGAGGGATAAATGAGGAGGACAGAGGGACAGAGGAACATTGTTCCAAATCAGGGACAGTTGGGAGCTATGGGAAACTAGTGTCTCAGTTTTCCGCTGGGTTTTCCCCACCCAAGCCCTGTCTGTGGGAGGGGCACAGTGGCTGCGAATGTAGCTGTGTAATGAACACTTCAGCCTCAGTGACATCACAACCTAAGAAAAATGTATGCAACTGTTCTCAACAGGTACATTGATCGGTCGCAAACAGCAACAATTTCAGTGTTGAGGTGCAAGAGAATTGTAAAGGTGATCTACACTACTCTCCCCCCCCCCCCCACTTTTGTGTGATACTGTATATCTAGATAGAGATAGAGGTAGACATGGCAGAGGCAGACATGGCAGAGGTAAAGATGGCAGAGGTACCTACTAAATAAGGAAAACTACATATGAAGATTTGATATAACAGGTAGTAGGCCACTGCAGGTTCTCTTTATGTTTGTACTTTAGGTTGATATTTCCACGTATGCAGTTCACTTTATGCAGATTTAAGGGCTGAAACAGTAAAGCAGTACAATTTTCAAGTCTGTAAAACGTGTCAAGATTATGCAGGGATTCAACTGATGTTGCATTTGAATGGGTTGCCATGTTCCATGTTTAGGAAATTTTCATTACACTAGCAGCAGATTATGAAACTAGGATGAGAAGGTCAGGAATTATTCCTGTGGTAAGGCATGGCAGAGAAGCAAAGTTTCCAGCCAAGTCTACACAGAACATGTGCAATGTCTTGGCGGATTACGATACTTTATTACTTGAAAGCAAGTTGAGGCTGCAGGGAAAACATGCGTATGTGAAAGTCATCAGTACCTCAAAAAAAAATTAATGCAATGTCAGCCAACAATAGATGAAACATGCATAGCTTGTATAGTACAAAACCCCTGGAGACTCATTTATATTACTGGAAAGTTCTGTCTGAGCCATCTAAATACAGTTTTCACACATGATTAAAGGCCAGCAAATTCAATTACTGACTGTTTAATTCCAGGATGAAATAAAGGAAACCCACAAAGGAAATCCATGTTCGGAGAGATATACGGGTTACCACTGCTTACTGATCCTCCTAAAATACTGGTTGCTTGATTACATTTTTTTTCTTTTTTTAAATAACAAAAACAAAACATGTTAGGCTTTCACATTCGTCCATTTTTCATCCATCGGACATCAATGCATTCCTATGGAAAAACAGATGACAATGGATGACAACAAATGGTCATTCACTTGCATCCGTTTTCATGCGCTTTCGTTTTTTTTAATGGCTGAAAGCCCTATATTTCATCCGTCAAATAAATTAATGTTAGTGGACGACATCTGCTTACATCCTATCCGCTAACATCCGTTTTTGAACTCTTTTTTTCACTCTGTAAACACACTGTATATTGGCTGGTTGCTAAGGAGGAGGCCAAGAAGTTGGCCGCTGCATCCTTAACAACCGATGACTCATCAGCATTCAGCAGGCTTCACCGCTGACAGCTGCATGTAAAAAAAAAAAAAAAGAAGGATTAAGGAAAAATCGGCGTGAGGTCCGCAATAAATCCCTACCTTACCCTTATCCAAGCATGCTGCCCGGCATGTCAGGAAAAGCACGCCCCCTCCCTCCTGAACCATACCAGGCCGCATGCCCTCAACATGGGGGGGGAGGGTGCAGAGCCGCCTCAAAGCACCTTGCCCCCATGTTTATGGGGATTCTTGATAAGTCCTTTATTAAAAAAAATAGCTCAGAGCTGTCTTCTCCCGCCACATTCTCTCCCACGCTGCCGGTTACCCACTAAAAACAAAAAAAAGCCGCTATTCTCCTGAGGCTATCTACCTCTGTTGTGTTGTCCCCCGCTGTCCGACATCTCTTACATAGCCATGGGGTGTGGCCATCCAATGCCGTCACAAGGGGCAGGCTTTCCGGGTGACATCATCAGATGGCCACGCCCTGTGGCTATATAAGCGATGTCAGACAGCAGAGGACAACTCAATGGAGGAAGACCGCCGCAGGAGAAGAGCTTTTTTGTTTTCAGCGGGTGTGAGGAAGAAGACAGCGGCGCGGGAGAAATGGCGGCAGGAGAAGATGGCTCTGAGCTATTTTTTATAGTAAAAGGACTTGTCAAAAACCATCTCTTTTTTTTACATTTCACTGCTTTTTTGGGGTGAATGGGTAGGGGTATGATGTACCCATCCACATGGGGGGGCGGGATCTGGGGGCCCCCCCTTGTTAAGCCCAATAAGCTCCCCTGCCCACAAACCCCAGCAACCACTGACAAGGCATGTCAGAAAGAGGCAGATCCCCCCCAAAGCACCCACCCCTCCCCCACATTGAGGGCATGCGGCCTGATATGTTATGGCGTTTGCCAATCACCTCCCTTTCCTGACCTGCCGGGCAGCATGCTCGGATAAGGGTCTGATATAAATTTGTGGGGGGGGGTGCCATTTTTTTTGATGGCGTTGGGTCTGTTGTGGACCTGAAGGGCCCAGTGTGGACCTTGGGGGGGGGGGGCGGCGGCACTATAATGCATTTACTAGCTAGAAGATACCTTTATGTTCACAAGCTTGTTGCACTGCGTTTGGCATTTTCATGACTTCTTATGGCTGTTTTTCAACAACGGCTGTCTTCTTGCCACTCTCCCATAAAGGCCAGATTTGTGGAGATTGTGGAGTACTAATGAAGTACTAATGGTTGTCCAGAGCTGCGGATTTCTACAGCGTCTCCAGAGTTACTATGGGCCTCTTTGGTTGCTGCTCTGATTAATGCACTCCTTGCCCAGCCTGTCAGTTTAGGTGGATGGCCACGTTTTGGTAGGCTTGCAGTTGTGTCATACCATTTCCATTTTCTCATTATGAATTGAACAGTGCTCTGAGATGTTCAAAGCTTGGGATAATATAAATATATATAAAATTTTTTTTTTTTTTTTTTTATAACCTAGCCCTGCTTTAAAACTTCCCCACAACTTTATCCCGGACCTGTGTGGTGCGTTCCTTGGCCTTCATGATGCTGTTTGTTCACTAAGGTTCTCAAACAAATCACGGAGGGCTTCACAGAACAGCTGTATTTATACTGAGATTAAATTACACACGGGGGACTCTATTTACCAATTAGGTGACTTCTGAAGGCAATCTAGGGGTATCAGAGTAAAGGGGGGGCAGAATACAAATGCACGCCACACTTTTCAGATATTTGTCAAAAATGTTGAAAACCATTTATCATTTTCCTTCCACTTCACAATTATGTGTGACTTTGTGTTGGTCTATCACATAAAATCCCAATAAAATACATTTGCGTTTTTGGTTGCAACATGGGGGTAAGAATACTTGGGAGGTACGAATACTTTTTCAAGGCACTGTAAATAGATGACGTTTTGTACTGACCACAGTCAACACTACCTGATCTCCTGTTACTTCACATACTAGCGTTTCTAATGTGAAGAAAAGGAAAGATGGTTTTAATGCATAATCAGGACAAGTCTAAAATGTCTGAAGCAATATGTTCCTAGGGCACACGTTTATTTCTAGCTCAGACTCAGGAATCCTTGTGTAGCGTCCACCACCTTTAGGTGGGTGCTAAATAGCTCAGATAAGCTAAGTGTTAGGTAAATTTAACCAGGACCTTCCACTTTAAGGCCTGGTTGTCTGTTTTGGGAGAGGAGTAACAGTAGAGAGGGAAGGGTGTGGCCACCTGCATTCTGCCCTGAAAGATCTCCCTTACCTTCCATTGGAAATGTTCTGGAAGGAAGGCAGGCTGGGGACTGGGGTGCAGGCAGTTTGTATGGAGAGCCCTGGAATAATTAAATTGCATTGGCAGGGGCAGGCCTCGCATATAAACTGGGGGTCACATGCTCCAGAGGGAAAATGGGAAGGGTCTGGAGCAGAGAAGCAGCAGAAATGTAACCCACAAAGAGCAGGCTTGAAGGCCTGGGGGTTCAGAGACCCCAGCGCTGGATAGCAGGAACTAGACCTGAAGGCCTGAGGGTTCAGAGACCTCAGTGCTGGATGGTTCAACAAAAACTAAGCCACCATGTAACTCCAGAAGTGGACTGGGCATCTCAAGCTGGGATGTTTCCAACCGTGCGGATTGGGAAGAAGCTGCAAACAGGACACATTAGACTGGGATCGGCTTTCGGTGGCAATCATGGACTGTTGGTGGGAGAGTGCAAAGGGGGGCGCAACCCAGTGGTGCTTATTCATCCAAGACTTTCCTGAACTGACGCTGGAGGATTACAGGAGTCAAGATATGCAGGTGAGGCCTGGGGCTTCCAGCATCCATTTACCCCAATGCTTTTCAGAGGGGTATTGGTCAGTTCACTATAGGAAAGGACTTTAATTACACTCAGGAACCAGAAAGAGAGGCAGCTCATATTTCCCTGATCAACATGTAACATTCTGCAAGCAAGTGAATAAACGTTTCTGTTCAAAGTTTAATGGACTGTCTGCTGTGTTGTGATATTCACGCAGGGGTGGAAGAACGGACGCCGTTAACAGGTAGGTATAAACAAACCCAGCAGCTCCCAAGGGAGTAGTGCGCTACAATTGTGCATCACTATAATGCATTTACTAGCTAGAAGATGCCTTTATGTTCACAAGCTGGTTGCACTGCATTTGGCAGTTTCATGACTGGGTCAAAGTACCTTCCAAAATTGTACACCGCTTTTAATGTGATTTTATTACTAATGAACACTGTCATTTATTATACTTACTGTAATACAGAAAATTATCTGCATCTATCAAACAACCTTAATGGAGCTTTAAGTATCTATTGCATCATTACCAAGCTCTTTGTTTTTAATAAAGACCATTTTCTGATTAAAAGTTTCCATTTTCCATAGGTGCCTAGGAAAATAAAGCTTTACTGTTCAGACAGTGCAGGCCTATCACCATTTTAACATCACAACGATAGAGAATACACAAATAGGTGCCATATCTTTAGTGCCCACTATTTAGGATCTGCCAATGGGCTAAACAAGCACTGCAACACTGAGATGCAAAATGGGGTGATAAGAAATGTGCTCCCCTAGAGATAGGAGTTCCAGTGGTGCAGTAATGTGGGAGCTTTCAATCCAAAGCCAAAATGTGGTAACAAAAGTTGCTTTTCTACATGTGAACGTACAGATTTACTACAAAAATACTATGTACGGACTCCTTTACCTCTGAGGGCCGGTTCACACTGCCACGGCTTGTCATGCAGCAAAGTCTCATACCAAGTTGTGCCCCATTAACAGCAATGGAACCATTCTAATTGGTGTGACTCAAGTCACTCCGACTTAGAAAAAGGTTCCCTATGGTCAGCAGTCATACCACATTCCTTTTACCCACCAAATTGCTTTAATTAGGGTACCACAAGAGAGAGTGTAAGGGCTTGTGCACACTAGCAATAGTTTCTGAAGAACGATCCAGATTCAGATCGCTTTTCAGAGTGTATTTGACAGGTAGTGAGGAGATGCTGTAATGCCTCCTTAACACCTGCTTTAAAAGAGAAGTATGTTTTTTTTTTTTAGATTCATGCTTACCTCGGTGGATGGAGCATCAGACCAATGCTGCAGCTGTGCCCTGGCATCTCTGCACTGAGAACCGATCCACCAAACACTGCCAATGGCTCAGTTCTCACTCTTTTTTTTTTTTTTTTTTAAATAACAGTTAGCTGACAGTCAGCATCTCTCTTGCTCTGATCCTCCATGCTCACTGGAGTGCTGAGCTGTGGAGGGGAGGGGAGCACCCGGCTCAACAGCTCACTGAGATTGATATCAATCAAGGCAGCTGGCAGATCCAGACTTGGGAAGTCGGGATGATGCGCTGCCTCGATTTGATGGCAGTCACGTCATCGGAGCACGTACTTCAGACAGCTCTCCGCTAAAAACAGGTCGCACGAGTGCAAAACTAAATTGCACTCCTGTAACCCAGAGGAAAAGCCCAGCCTAGAAAGCTCTGGCTGCACTTCTCCTTTAACCACTTGAACCCTTCACTGGCACACGGCAACTGCAGGGCATTTACAGAGCAGTCCCTTTCATTTGATTGCAATAGAGGGTACACTATTACAGTAAGTCTTTTTGCATTGCTTTATAATGACATCTGAACATAGGGTCACTATAATAAACTAATATGGTATGTGGCTAAAATTTTAGGACTTACCTTTAGTTGAATCTTGAAGCACCAAATTCTCCAGAGAAAGCCAATCTGAATTGAGCCTCTTAACTAGCTTGTAGGCATTCACAGGATGAGCAAGAAATCCCTCAGGATCAAGAGAAGATTTACTTGTCAAATCTTCTATTTGGGAAGCCCAGCTGTAAACACCAAAAATTGAAAGCAAAGTGTTATTCTGTTTATACGGAATGTTTGGGTGTCTTCAACCACTCATTATGCTCAATTCACAAATCTGCTTCCATTTTCTTAACCATTATCTTCTTCTCATCGTGCCTTATTTTTTCTCATACCTCTTAAGCTGGCTATAGATGGAACTTTGTTTTTTTTTTGATTCAGCCAGCCAAATTTTGATCCATGAATGGCCAGTTTTAAAGCATAACATTATTACGATTGTGCTGGGCTGCCCCTTTTCATAACATCCAAGTATTCACAAACATGCTTGCATATTCTGGCACACTCATCTTCCAGTATGCCCTTCCCCTCATTAATGACTAAAATCTTTGTCCAGTCTAATTCCAGGCCTAAAAACCTTCTTCCTCTGCCATTATGAAGTGAGGAATGACACGACTTCTGCACCGAGTTAGTGCCCTGGCATCTGGCTTCATCTTATAAAATACAGAAAATAAGATGAGAGCGTACACTGCACTATGCATGCACCGCTGGAGCTAGAAGAGACCTAGCCAAAAAGTTTTTTTTTTCTTTTTTTTGTCAACAGTGCGGTTCTACTTTAATTTTAAGGTTAAAGGCATTGTAAACCTTTGCGGTTTTCCAACTTAAAGCGGTGTTTCAGCTGAAAACATTTTTTTTTTTTTTAAGTCAGCAGCTTAAAAAAATAAATAAAAAAAAGAAGTAGTTGCTGACTTTTAATAAGGAGACTTGCCTTTCCAGGGCGCCTGCGATGTCGGCCGCCAAGGCCGACGTGTCCCCTGGCTCTCGGGTCCCAGCGCTGCCATCTTCACTAATGGAAACAGGCAGTGGAGCCTTGCGGCTTCACTGCCCATTACCTACTGCACATGCGCGAGTCGCGCGGCGGTTTGTGAATGGGATGCGCTGTATTAGGGAACACACAGTTCCCAGAAAACAGCAAGCCCCATTACCCAGAAGACAACACGACAAGGAGAGAAGAAGAAGAAGATCACAGAGGAGCAGGAAGAATGCAGATTAGGAAGACTGCCTAGCAACAGGGATTTCTGACAAGGTAACATTTATTATTTTATTTTTCAAAATGTTTTTTTATTTTTTTAAGAATATTAATGATTTTTTTTTTGTGTGGCCCTCCACTTTAATGCATTAAGGTGAAAAACCTTCTATGGTACAGCAGCCCCCCTTTTACTTACCTGAACCCGATCTTTCCAGTGACGAGAATGAGCCCAGCAGCTCCAGCCGCTGTCTCAGGTCCTCATTGGATAGATTGATAGCAACAGCAGACGGGGGGCGGGGCCGAGTCCATGGGGGCACTCGATAAGGAGTAGCCGCCAGGAGAGCCCAGAAAAGGAGGATTGGTGCTGCTGTGCAAAACCCTTGCACAGAGCAGGTCAGTATAACGTTTGTTAGTTAAAAAAACAAAAAAACAAAAAAAAAACCTTTACAAAATCACTTTAACCACTTCCCACCCGGCCAATGCACATATACGGCCGGGTGGGAGCCGTCTACTCCTGATAGGACGTTCAGGAAGTCCATCAGGAGGAGCGAGATCGCGCGCGCGCGTGCCCGCGCAGCGGCGCGATCCCGATGCGCCCGTGTCACCGGGACACGGCGCATCTCAGATCGGCAGGAGGGCTCTGTGATTGGCCCTCCTGATCACATGACGGCCATGTCCAATCACGGCCGTCATGTGATGTAAACAAACAGCCGGTTGCTAGGCAATCGGCTCCTCCTCTCCTCACACAGAAGTCATCGCTGAGGAGAGGAGAGCAGAACGCTGCAGCCGGCTGATGATCAGTGAGTATGAGCTGTTTTTTACAGCTTTTTACTCACTGATCTTCAGTCTAGTGTAATACGCACAACACACCACACAGTGTAAACACAGTCCCCACATATGTCCCCATAACACACATGTCCCCAAAACATACATGTCCCCAAAAAATAAAAACACATGTCCCTAATAATAAAAACATGTCCCCCACATATGTCCCACTAAAATCACTTGTCCCAATGATTATGTGCACACATATGTACATGATCATTTGCGTACATATGTCCGTGATCACACAAACCAATTATTATACACTTAACGGAATTTTTTTTACCAAAAACATGTAGCAGAATACATTTTGGCTTAAATTTATGACAAAATTTGATTTTATTGGATTTCTTTTAAAATAGAAAAAAGGAAATATTGTTTTTTTTCCAAATTTCCGCTTTTTTGCGCTTATATCGCAAAAAATAAAAAACGGAGTTGTGAATAAATACCACCAAAATAAAGCTCTATTTGTGTGAACAAAATGATAAAAATTTCATTTGGGTACAGTGTAGAATGACCGCGCAATTGTCACTGAAAGCGCGAGAGCGATGAAAGCTGAAAATTGGGCTGGGAAGGAAGGGGGCGAAAGTGCCCTGTATTGTAGTGGTTAAGTTCACTCTTTGGGAAAAATGATAAAATATACATATTTTTGTAGAAACAAACAAAAAAAAAGTGCTTTTATTATTCCCCCCCCCCCCTCACAAGCTTGTAGAGCATTGCACCTGTAATCAGTAGATCACAGGTGCAATGTCAGGCCTCCTCCTATCTGTACAGACAGCAAAAGAACAGGAGGAATCAATGAACAACGAGAGCACTCACGAGCGGTGGATGGCAGACAGTAGCTGTTGTTCATTCATTCACAGATCACTGTAAATAAATGATGCCGGTGTTTAGGTAGAGCCCCGCTGTTTTTGAAACGTGACACAGAGTGCGAGGAGAAAAACCCCCGCTCACTATCATAGGGGGGAGGATCAGGGGGAACTGCTGGAGCATGTTACACCCTAAATATGGATGTAACATAACATGCTCTCAAAGGTGAACTCATCCTTTAACTACTAATAATGCTATCAACCTGCAGTCCAAGTAAATGTTCTTGTACTGTACTGCCTGTTACCTGCTGTCATGGATATTCATGGGTACCCACAAGTATCCAAACTAGTGCTGGTAATGTGAAAGTCACTAGAGGGCAAGGCCGGGCACTCTAAGCAGCAACTTCTATTGAGGACTTGACTCAAAGTAGTCATTTACTGCAGGTTCTATGTATAGGATTTTACCATGGAGAAGTTATTTTAGCTTTTAAAACGACTCAGCTGTATGGGCCGCAAAATCTATGCACAGATGAAAATTACAGCTCTGGAATCAAAAATAGAAGCATGATACAAACCCAAAAAAAAAAAAAAAAACACATGCAGAGGATAATCTAAAATGAGAGGGGTTATACGGAGCTGCCATTATTCCCAAACACTGAAATTGCTGCCTGGTAATGAGCAAGAAATGTCCAGTTACTGATGTCAAGACACGGCTTGTATCAGCTTTCTTGGTCTCGGCTGGGTTAAGAGGCAAAATAACTTTTTCTTGGATTTTTATCCTAAAATCCGTAAAATTAAAAAACACCAGTGCACAATATAGAACTTAATGACAGGTGCTCTTTAAAAACAGATGAAACAATAACAGCAAGCTAGAAGAATGCCTATGGCTAGAACAGTAACCGCATTTTTACCTTTTGATTTTTTCCAGCCGTTCTTCTTCTTCTCTAATGTACTCTTTCAGAGACTGTACAAGATCTCTCTCTTTGTATATCAAGTCTGTCATTTGACCTGAAGAAAAAACAAAGTCATTTTTTTTCTATAATTCAGACAAGAAAAATCAGTTATTTATATTATCCAAAATAAGTATATAGATGTTACAAAGTAAGCATATAGATCAGTGATTCTCAACCAGGGTTCCATGGAACCCTAGGGTTCCTCCAGAGGTTGCTAGGGGTTCCTTCAGCATTGGGCAATTTATGCCTCTCAGATAAGTTCCCACTGACACCGTTGTTCTTTTTAGCTATCTGTAAGGGGTAATTCTTCCCAATGACCACACGTGTAAGGACCATTCTTCCCACTGACCATTATACTATTGTATCATGAGTTGTAGATTTGTCATTTTTAGCAGGGGTTCCCCAAGACCGGATAACTATTTCAAGGGTTCCTCTGTTGAAAAGGTTGAGAAAGGCTGATATAAATGGTAACAAAACTCACAGACCCCAGGGATGCTCATGTAAGCCCTCTTGTTGCCCTATGAAAAGAGACCTATGATGGATCAGAGAGCAATACAGATGCGGCTTAAATACATGCTTTTTTAGTTTGATGGCTCAACAGGGTTTTCAAATGGCAATACCACACTAAACCGTGAGCCTAGCAGCCGGTTTCCTGGTGCAGCACAGGCCCATAGTTGAATGGGTCTCATTCCGTGACTGTACTGCCCACTGAAAGCAATCAGGAGGAGAACTTTTGCTGCAACCCTGTCCAGCTGCCTTTGCAGAATACTGTGTTACTAAAACCAGGGACCCTGCATCCACTAGACATGTGCAAAAGGAAAAAAATTGTTTTGTTTCGTTTTAATTCGTTAATTCATTAATTTCGTTTAGTTATATTCGTTAACTTCCTTAAATTCGTTTTCGGATTTCGTTTAGTTTTCTACCGAATTCGAAAAATCGGCCACATTTGGGGTTTCTAGCTATAAGTGACCCCGAGATATGTGGCCCCAAAATCGGGTCGCAAAATGTTAATAGAGCAGAGAATGACATTTTGCGACCTGATTTTGGGGCCACTTATCTCGGGGTCACTTATAGCTAGAAACCCCAAATTTGGTATGCAAACACAATAATACTAGCTCTACAATATATCCAAATTTGAAGTGTCTAGCACCAAGTGACCCCGAGATACATGGCCTTAAAGTCGGGTCACAAAATATTTTCGAATGCGGTTGAAATAATGTTGAATCATGTTGAAATCATTTCAAATGCAGTTGAAATAATGTCGAATCATGTTGAAATAATTTCGAATGCATTAGAAATTATTTCAACATGATTCAACATTATTTCAACCGCATTCGAAAATATTTTGTGACCCGACTTTAGGGCAATGTATCTCAGGGTCACTTGGTGCTAGACACTTCAAATTTGGTTATGTTGTAGTGCTAGTACCATTGTGTTTGCATACCAAATTTGGGGTTTCTAGCTATAAGTGACCCTGAGATATGTGGCCCCAAAATCGGGTCGCAAAAAGGCATTCTCTGCTCCAATAACTAATAACATTTTGCGACCCGATTTTGGGGCCACATATCTCGGGGTTACTTATAGCTAGAACCCCCAAATTTGGTATGCAAACACAATGGTACTAGCACTAGAACATATCCAAATTTGAAGTGTCTAGCACCAAGTGACCCCGAGATACATGGCCTTAAAGTCGGGTCACAAAATATTTTTGAATGCGGTTGAAATAATGTCGAATCATGTCGAAATCATTTCGAATGCAGTTGAAATAATGTCAAATCATGTTGAAATCATTTCGAATGCAGTTGAAATAATGTCGAATCATGTTGAAATAATTTAGAATGCGGTTGAAATAATTTCGAATCATGTCGAATTCATTCAAATTAATTTGTTATATTTCTTTCGTATTCGTTGTAATTTGTTATTTTTTTTATTCGGACATTCGGATGCATCCGAATGTCCGAAAGATGCAAAATTCGTCCGGATTTCAATTCGTTACGAAACGAATTGCACAAGCCTAGCATCCACTATATCTGGTCACCCACAGTACACAGATCATACAAATGCAATAATTTTAGTAAATATAAACTGCTAAATAACTTTATTCATCAGCAGTTAGAACTTCTTATGACTTCTATCAGTGTCTGCTTAAAGCAGTCTTCAGTCTCTCCTAATTGTCCAATGAGGCCGCAGGACCCTGACCCTCTTATCACATGCACGCTCCAAGAAATACATTTAAAAAAAAAAAAAAAGAAGTCATCAGCAATACACACCAAACTGAGAATCTGCAGCTTGTCCCCAAGGCTCTGTTCTATCAGCAGATATATATTGGGGACAGCAAGAGAAGGGGAGGATCAGAGAAGACAGGATCAAACAGCCTTTTTACACAATGCACAGAATTAACCCCTTAGGTTCCACAGTGAGTATAACAAGCATGATTTACTGCATATACAGATGGATTTTACTGTTGCGGGTTTAGTAACAATTTAAGGGGATAATATATTCAATGATGCCCATAAAAAAATAGAAAAAATAAAATAAAAAAAAGTGTAATGTTGCTTTAAAGAGGAAGTAAACCCTGATGAGTTTACTTCCTCTTTCATTCCCTGCAAAGGCAAAGCATAATGGACTACTATGCATCGCATAGTAGCCCATTATGTGTCACTTACCTGACACAGGAGCCAGCGAAGTCGCCGCTGTCCCCTGTAGTCCGCCGCATCCATCTTGCTGGTGGCGTCTCGCAGCTCCGCCGCTGTCATTCGGCGGAGCCGCGATGACGTCACTCCCGCGCATGCGCACGGGAGCCGACACGTGCGGCAGATCCATTGTTGGAAATGCCGCGCTCAGTGCGCCTGCGAGTCGCTGTCTACGGCGCATGCGCCGTAGACAGCGGTGCCTGTCTTTAGGCAAATATCTCCTAAACCGTATAGGTTTAGGAGATATTTCTTGGACCTACAGGTAAGCCTTAATCTAGGCTTACCTGTAGGTCAAAGTGGTTTGTAAGGGTTTACAACCACTTTAAACTCGTCATTGAAATGTGCAGAAGCTTTTTTTTGGCAGAACTACACATTTTGGCTCCAAAATACTTCAATGGGTGTGCTTGGGGAAATGTGCATAATTAGCAGTTTTTAATTGGTTAAAAAATGCATTCATTCATTTAAACAGGGTGTCAAAGCACCACAACAGACCAGGAAACTAAATACACACCCAGGCCCTTTTTGCTGATGTACATTCAAAATAAGTGCATGTTGAATACAAGGAAAAGGAGAGTAGGCCTGTTTCAAGGCCCCCCCCCTTTTCCTATGGGATCTTGACAGGAGCGGTTTCAAGGCCCCCCTCACCGATTTTGAAAGCAACAGGGGTCTATTAGGGCTTAGTTAGGGCAGTTAGAGCTGGAAAATTCGGGTATATGCCCCCGTTTCATGATCAGTCAAAATGGGTCATATAACCTCATGGAAGGTTCCAGAATGTCTGGGTGTCAATATATACAGGACCCCCTCAATAGGTCTGGGGCCATTCAGAGCGAGGACCATACAGCGGAGCTCTGAGCATATCACTATCACGGTGCTGGTGTCAGTGCTCTCTATCTCTGTGCTGGTGTCAGTGCTCAGCCTCTATCCCGGTGTCAGTGAGGGAGATAGCAGCGGAGAAGCCAAATCAGCAGGCAGTGCCAGCACCATGTCTGAGGATCAGCACTGTACTGGCACCTCCGGACCACTGCAGTGGAGCCCTGCATAGGTGGTGTAATGGCCGTGCAGAGGGAGGGGTCAGGGGCTCAAGCACAGGTTGGCACACTGGGACACTGGCACAGGACTGCGCTGCCCTAACTGTGGCACTGATCATCTCCCACACCCCCTTCATAGCCTGGCCTGACCTTGCCTCTCCTCCATGGCCTTCATGCACTCCTGAATTGACAAAACTTTGCAGATAAAAAAAAGAATGCTTGTCGTCGATCCCAGATTCACTTAATACTTCTGGTATGTCAGTGTCCATGTTGTGGGACTATGTGTGCACAGCTAGTAAGTATTTTGTGGCTGAAAATATGACCTGGAGGTTTTTAAGGTTCGCCTGCCATTAAAGTCAATGGGGCCGCCAAACTTTTGGCCGTGTTCGCGCAACGTTACATCGGAAGTTCATCCATCACTACCTAGTAATACAGTGGTTCTTCAGTTCCTTACAAATAAAGGCATTTGTTTTGCCTTCAACGACAGTCAGTGTAGATGGAATGCTAACCAGAAATATAAAAAATGAATGTGCGTTGTGTACTTGTTCTCATCCAGTAACTGTTTTCGAAAAATGGCCATCAATAACCAAACACAACCTTAAAGAGATTTTTTATTCTCAAAAGCAACCACCCCGGGGAATTGAACACATATTCTCCCATGGCTCCATTGCTATCTAAACAGCAATGTGGCAACGCTATTAAAGGCTTTTCAGATGGTTTACTTCCTCCTTTTATTGAGACAGGTTGTACTATGCTTAACAACTTAAAATCGGTAGCTGAACACCTGCAGATGGTTTCAAAAAAGTTGGAAAAAGAACTACAGGAAGGTCGGATTTCTGAGCCTTTTGAATTTCCACCGATTCAGAATTTTCTTTTATCTCCTTTAGGTTTAGTTTCTAAAAAAGAACTGCATTCCTGTTGTTTAAAGTGGTTGTATACTCCATTTTTTTACTTTTACCTACAGGAAAGCCTATAATAAGGCTGTACGGTTTAGGAGATATTCTGCAGCGGCGCATGCGCACAAGGGGATTCTCGGCCTGAAAATCCGGCAGTGGCCGGCCGGCCGGAATGAAATCTCCCGCGCGCATGCGCGGGAGTGACGATATCGCGGCTCCGGCCACTCACAGCGCCGGAGCCGCGATACCCGGAAGAAATGCCAAGGGAGCATGTCGGCTCCCTCGGCGTGGATCGGGCCAGATGTCGGGGCCTCGTTCTAAGGTAAGTATTTCATAATGAGCTAGTATGCGGTGCATACTAGCTCATTATGCCTTTTGCTTTGCAGGTTTAAAAAAAAAAAAAAAAATGGGCGGGTTTACTACCGCTTTAATACATCATTTGTCTTTCCCTCAGGGTCCGTCATTAAATTATCAAATAGATAAATACTCTCTTTCTTCAGTTAACTATACATCTTTTGATTATGCTATACAGAAAATAAGATTGTTAGGCAGTAATGCTTTGTTAGCTAAAGTGGACATTAACGCAGCTTTTAGATTGCTGTCTATACACCCAAGTTGTTTTAGCTTATTGGGTTTTCACTTTAATAACAAAATTTTATTTTTATAGATCTCTTCCCATGGGATGTTCCCTTTGTTGCTTTTATTTCAAATCTTTTTCCACTTTCTTGGAATGGGTAGTGACAGTGGAATCGGGCTCATCTTTTTTGATACATTAGCTCGATCTACACAATGTATTTATTTTTTACAAGTCTTCACTTCAGTTTGTAAAAAATTCTGAGTACCTTTGGCTAATGAAAAGACAATTTGGACTACAACATGTTTGGAATTTCTAGGCATCACAATAGACACAGTAGAAAGGTAGTTTAGACTTCCTTTAGAGAAGGTTGATAGGATTACCTTATTACTGATGTGGGTCAACAAAAAACATTAGATTTAATATTAAAATATCAAACAAGATATTCATTATATTAAGTTGTCTTGCCCTAATTTGGTGATCGTATTTTCCAAAATCATTCCACGTTTACGTTGGCTTGAGTCTGTTGTATTAAAACCATTTGAGAAAGTTTGGAAAAGGATCAATTTACCCATTGCAAAATTCATGCAGCCTACCTACGTTTAATTCAGACATTTTGACTTGGAAGGTGGCCTTCCAGGTCTATATTGGAACGACGGGGTACATTTGTCAGAAATTCACCTGGACATCCTAAATTTAGAATTTCAGAATTGTATTGAGTTGGCTGCGGGCTTGTGGGGGGGGGGGGGGGGGGTGTGACAGGCGGTTATTTCAGCTTGAGAGTCTGAGTGGTTGAGCTGGGTTTAAAATGTGTATAAGAATGTTAATATTGGTGAATTCATTTATTTACATTGTGTTTTTTTAAATAAAAGCAATGGAAATAAGACTTGGCCAAAAGAAATTATCCAAAAAAACAAAAACAAAATGTTAAGTACATTTTTGGTGTCGCGTTTTTCATTATGTTCAGGCCATCCTGGTTACGATCACATTGTCATGCACAGGTAAAACACCACATATGTGAAGCTGGGTCAAGGGTCACACAAGTTTCACAGCCATTATCCTGTCAACTGCCTGACCCACACATGGTTTCCAAACGCTCAACAGACTGTATAAAAGAGTGACAAATCCCAGAGCCCGATACCTACACTAAAATGCAAGGTCTGTTTTTGTGGCTGGGCCCCCCTCCTTCTAAACGCTGCATAGTAAATACAAATGAAGAACATAACATGGAAATTAAAAGAGAAAAAAAAAAAAACACAACAATTTGGGAAAATATTGTTAAAAATAATATTTACCGGGGCGTGGCTTGCCTTGGGATGAAGATGGCTGCTTGACTCCTTAGCTCCGTCTAGCCTGTGGCCTATAACTTGATTACCGGGGAATTTCACCAGCGCACTCCGCTCAAACCATGGGTACCTCTTCCCGGAGCCGTTCGACATCCCGCTCCCGCTCTCCGAGAGACCTTAGCACTCGCTCAGCCCCTACTATCCCGGAACTTTTCCGGACCCAAGGAGCAAACATGGCGCTGAACTCTCCCGCCCGTGGCCATGTCGGCATCACACTTACTCCAACGGACACACCGCCAACGCCAGGACCCGCTCACCCTCCGCTCCATCAACACCCCAGCCTACAAGACCTGAGGGCGGTAGCGGCGGACATAAAAGACACACTTACAGCCGCGATCTCCGACCTCCGCCGAGAACTCCATGACATATCAGGCCGCGTACACGCGGTGGAAACTCAGGCCTCACAACACCAACAGGCCATACACAGAACCGACCGTCGTGTTGATACTCATACCATGCAGCTCCGTGACCTTCAGCGCCACGTCGAGGACATTGATAATAGAGGCCGCAGGCATAACCTCAGGGTGCGCGGCCTACCTGAATCCATCGACCAAGAGCAGTTGATTCCAGCTGTGACTTCTGTATTTAATCAACTCTTGGATAGGCCACAACAGACTGCTATCGCTATGGAGCGTATACACAGGGCACTGAGGCCCAAAGGCAAAGAAGCAGACCCACCAAGGGATGTAATCTGTCACATCGATGAGTTTGCAATCAAAGAAGAGATCCTCAAACAGGCCCGAGACCGACCAGGATTAACATATGAGGACAACCCTATTAATATCTTTCAAGACTTATCGGCGATTACATTGAGGCACCGACGAGATTTACGCCCGTTATTGGATGTCTTGAGGAACAGGGACATACGGTACCGTTGGCGGTTCCCGTTCGCTCTACAAGCCACACACCTTGGCCGCACCGCCACCCTGAGGGTCCCGGAGGAGCTGGATTCGTTTTGCCGTGTGCTGGACATCCCGTACATAGACCTCCCGAATTGGTATGCGGATTTTCAAATCCCGGTACGTAGCTACCCAGACCATGAACGCATGGACTTTCAAACCCCGAATCCACGGAGGCGCAGATCCCCTTCTTTAAGCAGGGCAGGAGGAGGTTCCAGCTTCAGCCACCCACCAACGAGCCCCTCCGCAGCACCGCTACCGAGAAGGGCACGAAGGGATCGTTAAGTTGGTCTACATGTCATCCTCTGGAGCAACCCATGTCTAACACTGTTGATTCCCCAGTTACGGACTGTCGTTAAACCACGAAAGTTCCAATTTAAAACTCTCGTATATACCCTCCGTTATACGCTAATTTCTATGTACATGGTTGTCTTTGATCCGATCTCAATGTTACTAACCAGTTTACTTCGCCAAGCTATTCCCACTGAAAGACGCAAGCACGTCTCCTTGAACCTCTTTTCTCAACTGCGTTCCCTCGGATCAAGATCGAACACGTCCCTTTTAATTAGAAAACTCGATCGGACGCTACGACAGTCATACACCGTCGGTGCTGCATTCGGACAGCTTTCCACCGACTTGATCGGAAGGATACACTTTAGAACCTTAACCTGCGAACGTACTCACGTACGGATATATGCACGGAACTCTACACCTCCGATCGAAGGATGTCGTTACAACCTGAACATTAATCCGAACTTTTGCTCTCCATACCTTACATGGGCGTCCGCACCCTTCCAGCATGACCGACTTCAATATACATGGAAACAGCAGGATCCATATTCAGCAACGTAGACTGCATCTAAACTCGAAGATATGACGCAAGGGATAGGACTATGCTCATGTCCTCGCACTGAAGGGCTCATTTCCAGAATTACGGTAACGCCTTGTAAATGGGGCTTCATCCTGCTTTATTGAGACTAGGGATTTGGACAGCATATGTAGTATTGCCTGCGGGCTCTGCTGTGTCCATCCTCTATTAGCCACGCTAGAGAGGTACGAGGTAGTGATAAGTTTATTCTATCCCAAGGGGTTGGACACAACAGACCTCATGTAAGCCTGAGCTTAGTAGTTGCACAGGAGCAACAAGGGTGACAGGCTCATTGCCACCCACTGACATCTCCGGGCTCCTCCATGATGCTATGTGAGGGCCTTCCCGGAGGTGACAATATTTTTCATAATGATAGAGCTGTCCTCTTCACTGTGATATTTGACGCCTGACCTTCAGTGTTCTCATATTTATGTCTTTCTTTAAACCGAGTTATTATCTCAAAGGCGAGGGGGTTTATACGATGATAATAACGCATGAGAGTGAAACAGTCCTTTTGGGATTTTGATATTGTTTGTTAATATTTTAGTTAGACATTGGTTCTGGTTTCTGTTTTACACCTTATTTTTCAAGCTATTGCTTCACTAAGTAGCTGATAACAAGTCCACGGGCCAGGTCTTTCACACATTGATGTGATCTATGGCCTAGATAATCTATGTCACTAACATCGCTCATAGCGACATGCACAAGAATTAAACTAACTGAGCGGAGGTAATCTATTTCACTGATAGCCCATTACTGTTTCAAGTCGAGGATTATATCCTATCACGACCTTAGGCATAAATAGCAAGGCTAGCAGAGGTTTGCATGACATCCCCTACACTTGTTGATGGTAATCTTTTTTATCAATTGCTGCTCCGGCCGCAGGCTAGACGGATTACAATTGATTTGGATACCGTACCGATTTAGGTATAAATTTCAGTTCTTTGGTACAGGCCAACGGAGAAAGTTGACCTTTTGTCACAATACCAATTTTGATAGAATTTCAACTCTATAGGCGCTCCATCTTCGTCCTGGGTTGAGTCAACCCCACTACAGTGGTACCTTTCAGGTATACAATAACACTTACCCTACAACACCACTGACCCTATCTGGCGACTATACATACACAGTCCGGGTGTCCCTTTGAGGATTTCCAGGGACTTTACCACGCCAGTTATACCTTAGTTGGGTAGACTTCGGTTACTCAACCTCTTCCCTCACCTCGAGTCGATTCGGCTCTCACTGCATCCCCTCTCTCGACATAGACAGAGGAATATCTCAAAATGTCTTCTACCCTGAATCCAACAGTCCCCCTCACAGCTAAAATAATTTCACTTAATGCTAAAGGTCTGAATATCCCGGAGAAAAGGTCCAAACTCCTCCTCACTATGCACAGGGATAAAGCAGACATCATTTTTCTGCAAGAAACACATTTTAAGACGAACGCAACCCCAAAACTTCGGGATGATAAATACCCTACAGCCTTCCACGCTACTTCCCCTCTCACGAAGTCGAAAGGAGTCTCAATATTGTTTCACAAAAATAGCCCCTTTCAACTCACTGATCAATTGATAGATGAACACGGCAGGTTTATCTTCCTTAAAGGTCAATATGCTGGCACAACAGTTACCTTAGTCAACATATATGCCCCAAACACTCAACAGGTGGCTTTTTTCAAAAAGATAACGACCTTACTAATCTCCTTCCAGGAAGGAATTGTGATCCTGGGAGGAGACTTTAACGCTCCCCTTGTACCCATCCTTGACACATCCACCGGCACGTCCTCTCTTCCATATAGAGCCTTGAAGGCTATCAACTCATCCCTAACTACACTGTTACTCCATGATACTTGGCGTACTTTGAACCCCGACTGTAGAGACTATACCTATTATTCAGCCCCCCACGACAGATATTCACGTATTGACTTTCTATTCCTAACACAAAAAGACTTACCGCTACTACGAAAAGCTTCCATAGACCCAATGGTCATATCTGATCACCACCCAATTTCGATCACCCTACAATTCCCGATAGCCAAATCGCTGACCCCAATTTGGAGACTTGACTCATCCCTACTCACCGACACATCCATTCAGGCAGAACTCAATACCCATTTGAAACACTTCTTTACCGAAAATAAAGCTGAAGATACTTCCCCTTTAAATAATTGGGCGGCACATAAGAGTGTAATTAGGGGAATAATGATTGCTCTTAAGGCCAAACGCAACCGCGAAAAAAAGAAGATATATTTAGACCTCACCACTCAAATTAAGAGACTAGAAGCGGCCCACAAACATTCCCAAGCAGTAGCTACACTTACGGAACTTACGGAAGCTAGAGCAAAACTCCTAGAATTGTTAGACACACAAACCAAACGCAAATATATTCTTTACAAGAAATCTTTTTACGAATATGGCAACAAAACTAGCAAGCTATTGGCCAGAGCACTTCAAATTAGAAGAGCCGCCAACACCATTCATTCTCTGTCCGATGTCACTGGCAGAAAAATACACAAATCTGAAGAAATAGCTAATCAGTTCGTTAAGTACTATACAAAACTTTACAATCTAACCCCCCCGACACAGACGGAAGATCAATCGACTTTACGACAAGGAAAAATTAAAGACTTTTTACTTCGCTACAGTCCCGATCCCGTCTCAGATGACACAGCTAGAGATTTAGACTCTCCCTTAACGTCAGAAGAAATCATTGTAGCTCTCAAGCAGCTCAAACCAGGGAAGAGCCCAGGCCCTGACGGGCTAACAGTAGCCTATTATAAAACGTTTTCTGACATCCTTTTACCACATTTTCTGAAGGCTTTCCGCTCACTTGCTGAGCCTATCACTCCCCCTGTTGAATTTTTACAAGCACATATAGCGGTTATACCGAAACCGGGAAAGGACCCCCTGATAGTAACGAACTATAGACCAATCTCTCTACTGAATGTAGACCTTAAATGGTACGCCAAAGCCTTAGCTAATAGACTTTTACCACTTCTACCCCAACTCATTAGTCCAGATCAAGTCGGATTTATTCCGGGAAGAGAAGCTAGGGATAACACCCTTAAAGCCCTGAATGTAGGCCACTGGCTATCAATTTCTAAGACACCTGGGTTCATGCTATCACTGGATGCGGAGAAGGCGTTCGACAGAGTGGCCTGGGACTATATGTCTGAGGTACTGAAAGCTATACATATCCCGCCTCGCTTGTTGAATTCAATTCTAGCTCTTTACTCTGTCCCCACAGCAAAGGTTAGAGTAAATGGCCATCTGTCGGACGCCTTCTCCATATCGAATGGTACACGTCAGGGATGCCCTCTATCCCCCTTGATGTTTGTTTTAACGCTAGAACCCCTATTAAGACGGCTCAGAGCTAACCCAGACATTAGAGGAATCGACATTAAAAATCACACATACAAGGTCGCAGCGTTTGCGGACGATATTCTCCTCTTCCTCTCCGCCCCATTGACGTCCATCCCCAACTTGTTGCAAGACTTCTCGGACTTTAAGATGCTTTCTAACTTACAGATCAACTTTGACAAATCTAGCGCCTTGAATATATCATTGCCTAACTCGTTGTGTTCGATATGCCGTACTAACTTTTCGTTCAAATGGAAAGAAACTGCAATTACTTACTTGGGAATCCAACTCCCAGCCTCTCTATCAAACTTATACTCCTTAAATTATGCCCCGTTGATACAAAAGATTGGGGCAGATCTTCAGAAGTGGTCCCCGGAAAAATTTTCTTGGTTCGGTAGAATAGCAATAATCAAAATGAACATTCTCCCACGAATTTTATACCTATTGCAGACTATCCCTATAAAACTTCCTTCTACATTCTTCTCCACATATCGCAAATTATGTACACAATTTGTCTGGAACAAACGTCGTTCACGCCTAAATTTCTCCAAACTTACTTTACCTAAATTGAAGGGGGGTACAGGCCTCCCAGATATTTACAAATACCAGGTGGCTTGCCACCTTACCAGGATTATCGATTGGCATATACATGCTCCGTTCAAGGATTGGGTTCGTCTCGAACAGGCTATGTCCCCTAACCCATTAACTTCTCTCCCATGGCTAGATCATACCTATCAAAAGCGAACATTTAAGTCCCACCCTCTGATAGCTCCAACACTACACTCTTTCCACTGGGCGAACACCCACCACCACATCTCTTCCACAAAAGGTCCAATGACCCCCCTTCGCGGCAATCCAGATTTCCCACCTGGTAACCTCCCATCCTTCCCTACACTAAGGTGGCCATATAAGACGGTCAGAGCAACACATTTCTTCCGCGATAATGTTATCCTCTCAAGGGAGGATTTGGCATCTCTCGTAGAGCAAGAAACCTTTCCATTATGGGCATACCTACAGATCCACCATTTTCTACTTAATCATACAATCAGACCACAATGGTCCAGAGCTTTGACTGCTTTTGAAGAATTATGCAATCAGGAAGAACCCCAACGCCACTTAATCTCGCACACATATTCACTGCTGTTTCAGGACAGCGCTAAGCACAACCTCCATATACAGCAAAAATGGTCCACTGACCTTCAAATGGAAGTTTCTGAAAGTGATTGGGATCGTATATATAGATGTGTCCATAAGGGTTCGGTTAATGCCAACACGCAAGAGACTGCCTTTAAAATAGCTTCCAGGTGGTACCTTACGCCACACAAACTTCACATAATTAACCCCTCCATCTCCCAGAAGTGTTGGAGATGCAACACGGATACTGGAACTTTTTTGCATATTTGGTGGTCATGCCCGGCCATACAAACATATTGGTCGGAAATACATAAAACAATAGAAGAAGTTACGACTTACCATTTAGAGTACACTCCGGCACAATTTTTGCTGCATCACTCAGACCACTCAAATAGTTCCTACCTTAAGTCTCTAGCCATGCACATGGTCAATGCTGCCAGAGCTTGCATTCCACGGAAGTGGCGCTCCCCTGACACCCCCCTACTCAGGGATTGGCTTCAATGCATTAACAATGTAATGACTATGGAGGACCTAATACACCAGGCCAATGATACCCCTGCAAAGTTCACAACTACATGGGCCTGTTGGATTTACTTTCAGACCTCTGACAAGTACAAAAGTCTTATGCAGACCTGAGAGCTAGGAATGAGGCTTGGACCTCTCTCATAGGAATTTAACCCCTTGAAATGAAATCATTTATTGTAATACAGCACATAACCTCTTAGATTCCCAGGATTCGGAAGTCTACAAAACCCCTTATATATTTTGCTAAATATTCATGTTGATATATTATACACACACTTTCCAATAGTTATTCACATAAATCGCTTTATTCCTCTGTCTATACTCTTAACGATTAATGTGCCTCAGCAGGGATGCCCAAATCACACATAACATCCTCAGAGACTCGATTAAACACCTATGATCCATAGGTAGCAAGCTAGATACCTTATGTATGTCACATGGTATATATTTTTATATGCTAGTGCACCCCTTTATAGTCACGCAGAACATTCTGTTGTCTACTATTATATCCTGTCTTTCATTTAAGGCGCCTGTGTTCGCCTATAAGTTGTAACAAATGCCATTGATTCATTTTTTTTTCTTCTTTTTTGTTCTTTATTGACTCCTGTTGATTTTGCACTGTTTATACTTTCTGTATTGTGAATTGCATCTTCAATAAAATGTTTTTGAAAAAAAAAAAAAAAAAAAAAATAATAATATTTACCTTACTACCAGGCTCGCTTCCTGTGTATCTCTAAACTGGTAACGTATAGAGCGTTTAAAGCATTGCCGATGGAGAATTTTAAATACCGTAGTTTAGCGCCATTCCACAGGCGGACGCAATTTTACAGCGTGACATGTTGGGTGTCTATTTACTCAGCATAACGTAATCTTTTAAAATACCTGAAAAATTGGGTGTTATATTCTTTTTGCGTGCAATAAAATATATTGAGGCTTGTGCGATGCCAGACATCACCTGTGCTGTGCAGATCACAAGGAATGTCTGTGCGATGCAAATTAATAATTGATCGGATTCGCACCAAAATGGTGCAGGACCCTTTTTTGTTCCTCAATCGATTTCTGCACCATTTCACAGTTGGCACTGCGATCCAATCTGGGGGTGTTGTTAACTTTGTATTGACACCCGCAGA
The DNA here is from genome assembly GCF_037356315.1 of Lithobates pipiens. NCBI lineage: Eukaryota > Metazoa > Chordata > Amphibia > Anura > Ranidae > Lithobates > Lithobates pipiens. The sequence goes on from NW_027507903.1 coordinate 347,789,384, forward strand.
GCTTCACAGAGGGCAGTGTGAACCACTGGTGATTCAGGTGCGAACCCACACTGGAATCATGCTGGTTCCCATATCGCACATGTGTCAACTGAGCCTCAAGTGTATTTTTTTTCCAAGAAATTGCATTTGAAAACCAGCTGCACAAATACCGTGCAACATTAAAAAATTCACAACACCCATAATTTTATTCTATAGGCCTTCTGCTAAAAAATTATAAAAAATGTATATATTATTATATATCTTATACATACATTATATATTTACAGGTTCATCTACCATATGCCATAACCCTTTTTCAACAAAAGAGCTTGGGGAAATCTTTGTAAAAGTCTTTCGGATGACATTAAATTCTCAGTGTGGTCTTTAAATTGAGGCAGGAAACTAGAGCAGTCTTTTTCAACCAGGGTGCCTTGAAGTTTCTTCAGGGGTGCCTTAGCAAAATGCCTAAAAAGGTATCAAAAACTATACAAGCCAGCAGGTGGATTAAGCCTGCCTTTTAGTTACAGTTCATTATGCACCAGTACGACTTTATAGACACTGGCATCCTAACAACCAATGACGTCCTCCATTAATAAGGAGGATGTTTGTTTCCTCCACAGTATCCTTGTTTGACCCTCCTGTTCCCCTATCCCTCAGCACTGGGGTGACTGATGGAGAGAAACCGAGGGAGAAGAGAAATATTGGAATACTAGTCAGTACCAGTGCAAAAAAAAAATTATTTGCTTCAGAAGAATAATTTGCCTCTAATATTGCGTGTCCTACATGTGGATTTTAGACTTGGGTGCCTCAAGACTGTTCATAATTCTAAAGGGTGCCTTGACTGAAAAGTGGTTGAGAAACACTGAACTAGAGCACTTGAGAGAAACCTATGAAAGCAAAAGACCATAGAAACTCCACGCAGAAGTGAACGACTAGATGCCTTAAAAGGGGTAGTCTTCCCAAAACGAATACTTCTGTTTTTATCAGATGCTGAAAAAATAAGGAATCTATTGGTGTGATCTTCGTGTTTAAAATCCTGGGCCTTTACCTCTGTTGTGCCCATTATAAGGGGGTTTCCATTCTCTGTTTGAATTTGTATCCATTTTATATCATATACCAGTAATTCTAAACTATTTTTCTTTTTTTACTGTTGGGGCATGGACGTCACCATGCCCTGGTCTAACTAGGGTTGACAACCACTCATGTAGAATACAATAGAAAGGGCTGTAACTCTAAACTGTGGACAGGAGGGACCAAAACTCCCAAGGAAATGGGAACAAAGGTGAGAATTATAGCAAGGAGATCTCATTGTTGGAGCAACCAGGACATATAAGATGCCAGGGAATAATGCAACCTACTTGGCTCCATCAATAAATAAAATATCAATGGAACAGAAATGAAAAGTTTAAAATGCCATCTGGAAGAAAAATAACCATGGGAGTTGCTCATCACATGTTCTTGGTGACTCTTACTGTGGTACACAAAGACTTACCTATAGATGTGAAAAACTCTGCTCGGACAAGCCATTGACAGACAAGATCAGCAAGAAGCAGACAGATGCCAAGGTACTTCATCTTCCCTTAAGAAAATCCAGCCAATCTAAAAATTGAGCACGTACAATAAATTACTGATACAAGCCAGACATTAAAGACAAACCATTTTCATAAACCTACATATGGATACCAGATTATACTGTGTGTAATATATATATATATATATATATATATATATATATATATATATATATATATACACACACACACGCACACGCACACGCATACACATGGCTTATTGGCCCTAGTGATTGGTTTTATACTTTTAAAAAAACACAACAGAGTTTGCCTTTTTTATATTCCTATTAGGAACAGATTGCTTTTTATACTTGAAAGGGTTTCAAAGAAAAAGGAGGATACGTTGCAATAAGTGTTGAATTAAGGCCAATATTCTCACATAACTTAGCCATAAGTACAATGGAATGAATTTGTCTCCAAAACCTGTGCGTTATGCCAGGTTTAAAAAGAACGTACATGGTTTGTTAGACACAGCATACAGTGCTGTCATAAACAGGAGAAAATAGATATATGACATCACATTCTGTAAGCCATGTGCCTTCCTGCGAAGTTTTGTAGGATTTACCTACAAACACCCAAAGATGGTCAACACCAGGGCGTAACATAGAAAAGGCATAAATGAAAAGAATGTGAAAGAAGAAAGGAAGTGCAAGAAGAAAGGCAAGCCTCATTACATTATGTGGCTTGGTGATTCCACCTGTAAAATCGATGCTCTAGCTACAATAAAACAAGTAAATCAGATTGGTTAACAGGTAAGTCACAAACATGGGCAGTTAAAAACCAGCAAAACCAGGGCAAAAAATACATAACTGGTGGTTATCTTCTGTGTAAGCTACATGTCAGAACAATCAGTATGTCAAGGAGGTAAGCAAATTTTAAACTAGCTAAAGCTCAAACCCTTTTTTTTAATAGATTAGGGAATAGTTAAAACACTTGTCAAATTTTTTTTGGCCTATTGGAAAGATCATACGTAAAAGGTTATCAGTATACTGAACACATGTATTGCTTACGCTAATGTTTATATTCATACAAAATGGTCCCTACTGGCGACCACCACTGCACAAGGCCCACATGTCAATATCAACAACTTGAGCCACCGATTACAAACTACTGATGTTTACATATCCTCCTAGATGAGTAATTCATGCAGCAGAGGCCTATGCAGAGAATCTGAGAGACCTAAAGAGTATGTAAACCCAGCATTTCATATTCCAGTGAGGAAAATTATTATGAATTGCTCCTCTGCAGATTTTGTACGTTTGTCCACTTACAAAGAAATGAAAGGGTCTATAATTTTTATCATAGGTGTATTTTAAATGATAGAGACAAAGAATATCAACCAAAAATCCCGGAAAAAATAAATAAAAGGTTTTTGATCACCAAGCAAACCATGACATGGTGTAGTACCCCTTGTTGGCAAGCACAGGAGGTAAGACATTTCTTGCAGTTGGTTACCAGGTTTGTACACCTCTCAGGAGGGATTTTGGTCCACTCTTCTTTACAGATCTTCTCTGAGTCCTTAACCAGTTGCCGACCGCCGCACGCCGATGTACGTCGGTAGAATGGCACGGGCAGGCATAAGGACATACATGTACGTCCCTTGCCTCCCGCGGGTCGGGGGCCCGATCGGGCCCCCGCCCGGTGCCTGCGGCGGTCGGTTTTCGTCCGGGAGCGATCCGGGACGAGGGGGCGGCCATTCATTCATGGCCACCCCCTCGCGATCGCTCCCGACGAATAGAAATCCCCGGTGACATCACTTCCTCTCCTGTAATGTAAACACAGGAGAGGAAGTGATGTATTCTCTCCTCCGTGTCGGTATTTTTCGTTCCGACACGGAGGAGAGCGGATCGGTGAGTTGCACCAACACTCTACACACACAGTAGAACATGCCAGGCACACTCACACCCCCCTTTACCCCCCGATCACCCCCCCAATTACCCCTGCCCCCCAGTCACAGTGACACCAATGTCATTTATTTTTTTTATTTTTTTTTGCATTGGTGTCATTTGTGACTGTAATAACTGTTAGGGCAGTTAGAGTTAGCCCCCTTTAGTTCTAATGTACCCCCCTAACCCCCCCAATAAAGGTTTAACCCCGTGATCACCCCCCGTCGCCAGTGTCACTAAGGCTGGGTTCACATTGCAGCGGTTTATGAGAACGAATGTGATTCGCACCGCACTGCAGTGCAAATCACATCCGATCTCTGTGCGATTCGAGTTCAGCCATTCGCCGCACCCGCCACATCCGCCGCACCCGCCGCAAATTCGCACGGGACCCTTTTTTTAGCCCGCAGCAGAATCGGATCGCATGGGTGTTCACACCATGCGATCCGAGTTTGCAGATCGCACTGCGATATGCGAACTGATCTGGGGGTGTCAGTAACATTTCACTGACACTCCCAGCAGTTCGCATAGGGCAGTGTGAACTGCCGCCGGGAGGCATGCGATGCGGGAACCCGCCGCGGATTCGCGGCGTTTCCGCATCGCTCCAGTGTGAACCCAGCCTAATAAGCGATCATTTTTCTGATCGCCGTATTAGTGTCACAGGTGACGCTAGTTAGGCAGGTAGGTATTTAGGTTCGCCGCAGCTTTTTATAGCGCCAGGGACCCCCATATACTAGCGCATAAAGCCCCCTGATTGCCCCCTAGTTAACCCTTTCACCAGTGATCACCATATAACTGTTACAGGTGACGCTGGTTGGTTAGTTATTTTTTTATAGTTTCAGGGCACCCGCCATTTATTACCTAATAAAGGTTTAACCCCCTGATCACCCGGCGGGTGTCATTTGTGACTAATAACTGTTAGGGCAGTTAGGGTTAGCCCCCTTTAGTTCTAAGGTACCCCCCTAACCCCCCCAATAAAGGTTTAACCCCGTGATCACCCCCCGTCGCCAGTGTCACTAAGGCTGGGTTCACATTGCAGCGGTTTATGAGAACGGATGTGATTCGCACCGCACTGCAGTGCAAATCACATCCGATCTCTGTGCGATTCGAGTTCAGCCATTCGCCGCACCCGCCGCAAATTCGCACGGGACCCTTTTTTTGGCCCGCAGCAGAATCGGATCGCATGGGTGTTCACACCATGCGATCCGAGTTTGCAGATCGCACTGCGATATGCGAACTGATCTGGGGGTGTCAGTAACATTTCACTGACACTCCCAGCAGTTCGCATAGGGCAGTGTGAACTGCCGCCGGGAGGCATGCGATGCGGGAACCCGCCGCGCATTCGTGGCGTTCCCGCATCGCTCCAGTGTGAACCCAGCCTAATAAGCGATCGTTTTTCTGATCGCTGTATTAGTGTCACAGGTGACGCTAGTTAGGCAGGTAGGTATTTAGGTTCGCTGCAGCTTTTTATAGCGCCAGGGACCCCCATATACTACCGCATAAAGCCCCCTAATTGCCCCCTAGTTAACCCTTTCACCAGTGATCACCATATAACTGTTACAGGTGACGCTGGTTGGTTAGTTATTTTTTTATAGTTTCAGGGCACCCGCCATTTATTACCTAGTCTCACTAGTGTACCCCTAAATTTAGGGGTGTCTACTTTCCAAAATGGGGTCATTTGGGGGGGGTTTGTGCCATCTTGGCATTTTATGGCCTTCAAAACTGTAACGCCCTTAGAAAGCCTGAAGGCGGTGCTTGGTTTTCGGGGCCCCGTACGCGGCTAGGCTCCCAAAAAGTCCCACATATGTGGTATCCCCATACTCAGGAGAAGCAGCAGAATTTATTTTGGGGTGTCATTTCACATACGCCCATAGCATGTGTGAGCAATATATCATTTAGTGACAACTTTGTGTAAAAAAAAAAAAAAAAAATTTTTTTTTGTCATTATTCAATCGCTTGAGGCAAAAAAATAAAATATTCAATGGGCTCAACATGCCTCTTATCAATTTCCTTAGGGGGTCTACTTTCCAAAATGGGGTCATTTGGGGGGGTTTTGTACTGCCCTGCCATTTTAGCACCTCAAGAAATGAGATAGGCAGTCGTAAACTAAAAGCTGCGTAAATTCCAGAAAACGTACCTTAGTTTGTAGATGTGACAACTTTTGCGCAAACCAATAAATATACAATTATTGACTTTTTTTTTACCAAAGACATGTGGCTGAATACATTTTGGCCTAAATGTATGACTAAAATTGAGTTTATTGGATTTTTCTAATAACAAAAAGTAGAAAATATCATTTTTTTTCAAAATTTGCGGTCTTTTTACGTTTATATCGCAAAAAATAAAAATCGCAGAGGCAATCAAATACCATCAAAAGAAAGCTCTATTTGTGGGAAGAAAAGGACGCAAATTTTGTTTGGGTACAACATTGCATGACCGCGCAATTACCAGTTAAAGCAGCGCAGTGCCAAAGTGTAAAAAGACCTCTGGTCATTTACCAGCAAAATGGTCCGGTCTGAAAGTGGTTAAAGAAGAACTTTGGGCAAAAACTTTTTTTTTATATTTTGGACAGCACAAGGGAGGGTTATAACCCTTGTGAGATTTTTTTTTTAGCCATCGATGTCCCATTGGAGAGAGTTCTCTTCACTTCCTGTCCCATGGCCAAACAGGAAATGAGAGGAAATCCCTGCAAATTAAGGGAATTTCTTGCAAGATTTACCCTTTATTTTGTTTTTATTTCATTTGTTTGTTTTTATTATTTTACTTTCAATGGTAATAGTAAAAAGGATGAATGGAGAGGGTGAATCTCCGCAACATGGAAACAGACAGAAATAAAAACTAACAAGGGTTCTAATCCCTCTCCCCTCTATCCAAAACTTAAAAAAAATCCTAGAGGTCGCCAGGGTTTCCACCACAATCTGCCGTTCATCACAAACAGATGAGTGGTGAATCGCATCCCCGCATAGCTGACAGGCTGCAGTGTACAGACAACTGACATCACTGTCCCACGCCGATCACAGCTGTCCCTCCCCTCCATCCCAGGTGCCTGCATGTAAATGTGTGACATTACTTGGGAAGGATGAGAGAGGAGGGCCGGCAGGAATAGGGCATTCCAGCAGCAGTCTGAGCATTCCAGAAGCTTCCATGAGCTGCTCTGCATGAGGAAAATTACTAAAGATGCCAGTATTGTGCCCACCAGTTTCCTCCTGGCCCCACTATACTTCTTTTTTTCCCAGCCCCCTGTATTGAGCCGTTTTCTCTGCCCCCCCTCCCCCCCCCCGTACCGTGCCGTTTTCTCCTGGCCCCCCTGGACTGTGCTGCTTACTCCTGGCCCCCCTGTACTGTGCTGCTTACTCCTGGCCCCCCTGTACTGTGCTGCTTACTCCTGGCCCCCCTGTACTGTGCTGCTTACTCCTGGCCCCCCTGTACTGTGCTGCTTACTCCTGGCCCCCCTGTACTGTGCTGCTTACTCCTGGCTCCCCTGTACTGTGCTGCTTACTCTTGACCCCCGTGTACTGTGCCGTACCCTCCTGTCCTGACCCAGCCCCCCTCCGGTACTGTTTCCTCTTGCCCCTCGTACTGTTCCTTCTATGCTGTGCTCTTGCACCCCCCCCCCCCCCATTTTGTTCCCTCCTGGATCCCATATGCTCTGCCCTGTCGACCCCCTGCACACAGCTTATCTCAAGTTTGGCCCAAAATTGAGCATCTGTGCAAAAGAGAAAGCACAAGTTTCACATTAAAAGGAGGCAAGTTTTAATATTTATTCTATTGTTTAATGCTATTTCTAAGAAGAACTGTTATATCTACAGCTCGCTGATCACATTAATGTTCTGTCAGCTGTATATATGAAAGACTCAGACTTTTGCAAGGGGTTCCTCTAAGGTAAAATGGTTAAGAAACACCGCTTTAAAGTTTCTTGGCTGTCGTTTGGCAACTTGAAGTTTCAGCTCCCTCCATGCATTTTCTATAGGATTCTGTAGACTGGCTAGGCCACTCCATGACATTAAAATGGAAGTAAACCCTTCCAAACAACTTTGACCTACAGGTAAGCCTAGATTAAGGCTTACCTGTAGGTCCAAGTAATATCTCCTAAACCTATATGGTTTAGGAGATATTTGCCCGAAAATGGGCACCGCTGTCTACGGCGCATGCGCCGTAGACAGCGGCGCGCATGCGCACTAAATGCGGCAAGTCCAAGAATGGATTTGCCAAATTTGTCGACTCCCGTGCGCATGCGCGGGAGTGACGTCATCGCGGCCTCGCCGTATGACAGCGGCGGAGCTGCGAGGCGCGACTCCCGTGCGCATGCGCGGGAGTGACGTCATCGCGGCTTCGCCGCTGTCATTGGTCAGAGCTGCGAGACGCCACCAGCAAGATGGACGCGGCGGACTACAGGGATCAGCGGCGACTTCGCTGGCTCCTGTGTCAGGTAAGTGACACATAATGAGCTACTATGCGATGCATAGTAGTCCATTATGCTTTACCTTTGCAGGGAAAAAAAGAGGAAGTAAACCCATCAGGGTTTACTTCCTCTTTAATGTTCTTCTTCTTGGGCCACTCCTTTGTTGCCTTGGTGGTATGTTTTGGGTCATTGAAGATAAGTTGTGGATGGGTCTTCCAGCATGACAGTGTTGTGAAGGTTCTCATCCATGATTATACAAAACATGGCCCCATCCATTGGCCGCTCAATGAGACAAAGTCGACCGGTACCTTTAGCAGAGAAACAGCCCCAAAAGCATAAATGTTTCCACCTCTGTGCTTGACTATAGGGATGGTGTTCTTAGGATCATAATCCGCATTTTTCTTCCTCTAAACACAGCAAGTCGTGTTAATGCCAAAGAACTACATTTTGGTCTCATCTGACCCCAGCATTTTCTCCCAGTCATTCACTGAATCATTTAGATGTTCATTGGCAAACTTCAGGTGGGTCTGTATATGTGCCTTCATGAGGAAAGGGGGCGACCTTGTGTGCCCTGCAGGATGTCAATCCATGGTGGCGTATTGTGTTACCAATGGTTTCAATGGTTTGTTTGGTGACTGTGGTTCCAACCGCTTTGAGATCATTCACAAGCTCCTCCTGTGTAGTTCTGGGGTGATCCCTCACTTTTCTCATGATCATCCTTACCCCATGAGGCAAAATCTTGCATGGAGCTCCTGACCGGGGGTGATTGATGGTTATTTTGTATTTCTTCCATTTGCAAATAATACTAGAACAGTTGTCTCCTTCTCACCAAGCTTCTTGCTGATGGTCTTGTAGCTCATTCCAGGCTTGTGAAAGTCTACAATCTTGTCCCTGAGGTCCTTTGCCAGCTCTTTGGTTTCGCCCATGATGGGGAGGTTTGAATGGAAGAAAGATTCTGTGGACAGGTGTCTATTAAACACATAATGATTTGCCGTTAGGAGCACCTTCCTAAACAATTAAAATATTTTTGCCATTGTATGTACCTGCTTTACCATGTACTTGTGTGAAAATGTATCCTGGTCTCTTTGCATTACCTCCTTTTTGTGTGAAATCCCTGGTGTTCCTGCCAGTCCCCTTGCTTTCCTATTAAAAACTGACCAAATTAAGCAGATGAGCACACCATGGTCAGTTCCCTAGCTATACTATGATCTAATGATCAGAACATGCCCCCGCTGCACAGTGATTCACTGGGAAGCTCAGTGTGCTGCTGCTTCTCCTCCCCCAGCTCTTGTGCAGCTGAGAATAGAGGGAATTAAAAAAAAAAAAAAAAAAAAAAAAAAAAAGGAGGGGGGGGGGGATTTATATAAATTTTTTTCATCTATACACAAAATGTTTTGCTTTTGATTTATATTTTAAGTTGAATGGTTGTTTTACAAGTTGAGTGTTTACATACGCTTTAAGGCCAAGGTCATTCTGTATATGACCCTCTTCCACAGCATAAATGACCCATTTATTTAGAAAAAAATAAAAAAAGTTTTGCTCATTTTTATTGCTGTCACAATGAATGTAAACACCCCTTGTGACAGTAATAGTCAGTGACAGGTACTCTTTACTGAGGGATCTTGGGTCCCTCCTTTGCACCAAATCCCTCCTTTGCACTTAAAAGTATTTAAAACTCCAAAATCTGCATTCTGGAATACTAGGGATCTTTTTAAATCAATGCCATTGGTAGCCGAGTAAACCGGAAGTGATGACGTCATGAAATTGCTTTCCGGGTTACTAGATCAGAGACCCGATCGAAGCCGATACCAGCTTCATTCAGGTTTCCGGCCAGCCGGTAGACAGGTCAGCTGGTCGCCCGGGAGAGCTGTGGAAGGCAGCAGGGGGAGGTAGAAATGTTCCCTCCCGCTCATTAGGATAACAGCCCAGCGACTTATCATTAGAAAGCTAACAGCTGGCTCTAAAAAAAAAAAAAAAAAAAAAAAAAAAAGCTACAGGCATCAACCGGGTATAACCCCTTCATGGCAAGAACGCATATTTGCATAGGTCAGCGTGAAGGGGTTAAATTGCAAATTAATTTAGAACTTTTTTGAAATGCGTTTTTCTGGATATTTTTGTTATTCTGTCTCTCATTGTTAAAATAAACCTACCATTACAATTATAGACCGATCATTTCATTGTCCGTGGTCAAATGTACAAAAAATCAGCAGGGCATCAAATATTTTTCCACTCACTGTATGTGATCAGCAGTCACATAGTTAATAAAGAAAAAAGCATCGACAACCTTAAATATTGCCGACAGACACAAACCATAGCATATTAAAAAAAATATATGATTAGCTCACCTAAAATGTCAAAAAATAAATAAATAAATTTAAAAAAAGTTCTTGGTTTATACTTGTATTTCTCCCACAATCTGCTATGATTAACTCAGCTCAACGTCATTTTAATATTACAGCATATGAACTACAAAAGACTTGTCTGAGCCTGTGACAGAACGAGGTCTTCTGAAGTTTACCAGGCAAGCATGTCACTCCTAGAAATCTGTGTCAGTCCAAATTATTAACATCTGATTGTGTGGTGACGTGACAAGTCAACGGTTTCTGTCAACAAATATTTTCAGCTTTGAAAGTTTTAAAAACGATACATCTATTAGACGCAAGAAGTTAATGCTGAATTCCAGCCTTAAAGCGGGAGTCCGCCGGGACTCCGCGTTTTTTTTTTTTTTTTAAAAGCCAGCAGCTACAAATACTGCAGCTGCTGACTTTTAAAATAGTGACACTTACCTGTCCAGCGCGCCCGCGATGTCGGCACCCGAAGCCGATCTCTAGATCGTCTCTCGGGTGCTGCCACCGCCATCTTGGGTATGGGAATCAGGAAATGGAGCCTTTCGGCCTAATTTCCCGGTTCCCTACTGCGCATGTGCGAGTCGCGCTGCGCAATAAGGACGGTCCCCGCTGCCTCTGGGATCTGTGTGTTTCCCAGCAGGCAGCGGGGCACTTGCGGAAAGGGACGGGCACTGGCGGAAAGGGGCGTAATCTACGCCCCTTTCCGCAGAGAGCTATCCCGGAAGTGGGTGCAGATACCTGTACTGTACAGGTATCTGCACCCTCTTCCCCCCTGAAAGGTGCCAATTGTGGCGCCGGAGGGGGGGAGGGTTCCGATGAGCGGAAGGTCCACTTTAGGGTGGACCTCCGCTTTAAACATCAGTTTAGAAAAGAGTGTAATAGACAAAAATGTTAGTGTGTTACTAAACCCACAACATAAAAGCAGTCTGTAAATGCAGTAAAGCATGCTTGTAATGCCCAGTACACACAATCGGACTTTCCGCCAACAAAATCATGGATTTTTGTTCAAAGGATGTTGGCTCCAACTTGTCTTACATACACACGGTCACACAAATGTTGCCCAACAATTACAAATGCAGAAACGTGGTACGTACAACGAGCCGAGAAAAAAGGAAGTTCAATAGCCAATGCGGCTCTTTCTGCTTGATTCCGAGCATGTGTGAACTTTGTGCGTCGGACTTGTGCACACACAATCGGAATCTCAGATAACAAAATTTTGTTGGCAGAAAATTATTTGAGAACTTGCTATCAAACATTTGTTGGCGGAAAATCCAAAAGCAAAAATGTTCTATGGAGCACACACATGGTCGGACATTCCGACAACAAGCCCACATCCAACATTTCCTGACGGAAAATACGACCGTGTGTACACAGCATTATAATCACTGTGGAATCTAAGAGGTTAATCCTCTATTGCATAAAAAGGCAGTTTGATCCTGTCTTCTGAGTCACCCCCTCTGCCACAGTCTCTAATTCACCTGCTGATAGTACAGAGCCTTGGGGGCACTGTGCACATGCTCAGTTGATGTATATTGCTAGAGAGGCTTTTTTTTATTTTCTTGAGAAGGTGCATGTGATCAGCACAGGGCCAAGGGTCATGCAGCCTCATAGGACAGTCAGGGGAGAATGAAAACTCCTCCTACAAGCTTTAACCAGACACAGCTATACACTGCTGATGAGAAAAGGTTATGGAGCCGTTTACACACACACACACACACACACACACACACACACACACACACACACACACACACACACACACAATATCTCTAAAATAACCATGGGGCCCATGCATAGAACAAAAAAAAAAAATGTATTACAGTGTGCATATATACGGTAGTATTCAACTGTAAAAAGTTGTCAGATTGTAAGCTCCAATGATCAGGGCCCTGTATTGAATTGTAGCTATACGGTCTGCACTTATGTTGTAGAGTGCTGCACTGTTGGGGCTATATAAATCCTGAATAACAACAACAACAGCAACAACATATATTGGCTATATTAAGCAAATACTCCAAGGATATTTATAACTTTAGAAAGCCATAGATCCTCAGCACCTGACTGTCCTGATACGAAAGAAGAATTTTGGAGGTTCACACAAAAAAAGACCAAAAAAAAAAAAAAAAAGTCCAATTAGTCACTATCAACTTTCTCAAAAATATAAGAAACATCACTCTACAAATCACTAAAACAATGGTAATTTATTGCCATTTATTTTGCTGATCCTCACTGAGTGATTAAGACATAAGGCCGGGTTCACACTGATCCGACATGAAAGCCACAAGATTTTGCAAGACGACTTCAATGGGACTTAGAAACAACAACTTCAGGGAATGCCTGTGTAATCTTTCTGTAATGTCAGATCAAAATCACATCAATTAAGATTAGGATCCAACTTGGATGCAACTTTCACATTCATACTTGTCTAAGCCCTTGTACACACGGTCGGACTTTCCGATGGACAATGTCTGACAGGACCGTGTTGTCAGATAATCCGACAGTGTGTGGGCTCCATCGGACTGTTTCCGACGGACCAAGTTTTCCAGTTGGGCTATAAAATTTTCCGACAACATGATCCGATTGGACTTTGTCCAATCATGTGTAGAGAATTCCGATCGGACAAAGTGCCATGCATGCTCAGATCAAATTCCTAGACCAAAGCTATTGGCTACTAGCCTGAACGTAGTCCCGTCCTAACGAAATAACGTCATCACGTTAAGTATGATCGGATTTTCTGACAACTTTGTCCGACTGTGTGTATGCAACAATTTCGGACAAAATCCGTCGGACAAAATCTGATGGATTTGGTTGTCAGAATGTCCGACCGCGTGTACAAGGGCTAAGAACTTTTACCCACACAACACCCACCTAGAAAATGAACATGAAGACACCCCTACTGCCTATATGGCAAATTGAAGTCCTTGACATAGTATGGGAGGAAATATGGGTTTGAACAGATAGGCGATATGCCCTTGATGAGCTGCTAGTCCTAATAATTGTGTAATTCTATAAAAGATGCACTTTGACAAATTGAAATGCTATGACATACTGTAAGGTGTGCCATGTTCTGTTAAAAGCGTTTGAATTTAAACTCAGTAAATCAGCCATAAAGAGGTGTACATGTTCAGCAGCAATACTTGCTAAGGTATGCTATAGCATTCAAATCATAATCAGTAAACTAATATTAGAGGGCCTAATGTGTAGTAAGAAACGTGAACACCAGTTAAAGCGGTTGTATAGTCTATTTTTTTACTTTTGCCTACAGGTAAACAGATAAGGCTTACCTGTAGGTAAAAAAAAAAAAAAAAAAAAAAAAAAAATATCTCCTAAACCATACAGGTTTAGGAGATATTTTTTTTTTGGCAATGACTGCATCGGCGCATGCGCACAGGGGATTCTTGGCTGGAAGCCTGACAGACGCCAGACTCTGCTGGAAAGAAATCTCCGACGTGCATGCGCGGGGGTGACGATATCGCTGCTCCAGCCACTCACAGCACCGGAGCCGCGATATGGTGCGGTGCATACTAGCTCATTGCGCCTTTTCCCTTGCAGGTATGAAAATAATAATAATAATAATTCAGCGGGTTTACTACCGCTTTAACCATTATAAACCTAACCTATTGCCCCAAGTTAAGATGGAATAATGATAAATGCTTTGTGAGCCTAATATTGACCCTACTATCAACATATGGCATCCAAAGAAAACGTTTCAGTACCTATTGTTTACTGTAGCCTACATTTTTAGTCCTCAGTTGAATGGGAATGGAACACACTGCTGTTAAAGCCCACAACCTTCAAATGGTCAGTGTACTGTGCATTCAGAGAGGTTCTTCTGCACATCAACGTTGAAAAGCTTTTTGTTTTTTTTTAACTGTTGCAAACAGTAGACATACTCATCTAGTCCATTTTGCTTGCATGACATTAGCAAACATTTTGGTTGAACAACAACTGAACCTCTTGCATTGGTCTGCATGCTTTACATATCAGCACACACATAACTTATTAATGCTAATAACAAAATACTAAGTTAAAGGGGTTATTAAGCTTCTTGTTTTTTCACCTTAATGCATCCTATGCAATAAGGTGAAAAAACCCCTTGCACTCTCTGCCCCCCCCCCCCGCCCCCTTTTCTACTTACCTGAGCCTGAATCTCCGTGGGCGCGATCCCGCATTCCTTTCCCCCAGCTCCTGTGGGCTCTTCTTTGGATGATCAATAGCAGCACAGCCATTGGCTCCCGCTGCTGTCAATCAAATCAATGACGCAGCTATGGCCGCCGAATGTATCACATGGAAGCGTACCCACAAGCTAACCCCCTTGGGAGAGCGCTTCCCTGAGGGGGGTTAGCTCTTGCAGGGAGGAGCCGAGAAAGCCGCTGAGGAACCCCAGAAGACGAGGATCGGGGCCACTCTGTGCCAAACTAACTGCACAGTGGAGGCAAGTATGAGATGTTAAAAAAAAAAAATAACACAAACAACCAACCTATACAACCCCTTTAATCACTTCTGCCTAGCAGCAATAGGGTCACCAGTTTGAAACTCAACCACGACACTACCTGCCTGGAGTTTGCATGTTCTCTTCCCTGTGTGGGTTTCCTCCGAGTACACTGGTTTCCTCTCACGCTCCAAAAACATGCTGGTAGGTAATTGACTTCTGTCTAAATTGTCCCTAGTATGTGTATGTATGAATGTGAGTTAGGGACCTTAGGATTGTAAGCTCCTTGGGGGCAGAGACGGATGTAAATGTATAAAATACTGTATATGTACAGTAATGCGTAAATTGATGGCGCTATACAAGTACCTGTAATATATAAATAATAAATCAAAGTAATCTATGCAATAAATACAATCGGTTTTGTCCTTTTCTGGCTTACGAAGGAACACACTCTTGTTTCCTTTCTAGTGTTAACAAGTAAGCACACTTTTGCCATTTTACACAAATATAGCGGAGTTCTGCTTAAAAAAAAAAATAATAATAATAAAGTCAGCAGCTACAAATACTGCAGCTGCTGTCTTTTAATAATTGGACACTTACCTGGTCCGCGGTCCATCAATGCGGGAGAACGAAGCCCGCTCTCCTCCCCCTCCTCTCTGCAGCGCCGGCAATGTAACTGTGGGCGCCCGGCTGCGCATGGGTGAGCCGCACTGTGTGCCATGACTGGTTGGGGAATCTGGGACTAGTGACGTGTCCCAGGTGATTGCCGAGAGGCAGGGGGAGAGGTGATCTTCCTACCAGCGCCACGGTGTAGCGGAAGCAAGTGGGAGCTGGAAACCTCTTAAAGAGGGTACAGCCCAACCCCCCCAAAAAAAGATATGCCAAATGTGGCATGTCAGGGGGTCACCTCCCTTAAAGCGGAAGTTCCATTTTTGGGTGGAACTCCACTTTAAGAAAATTGCTCAATTCGGAAGTGAATCCTTCCTAAGTTGCAAAGAACAGAAGGACAAAAACAATTGTCCTCCCTTTATTCAGCAATACATTGCGATTATCACTTACTAGATGTGTATACAGCTGGTCACACAGAGAAGCAATGCAGCATGGAACATCCTTTGCCCCTAGGGGTACATAATCTTTTTCAATCAGGCTTAACAATAACTTGTCAGAACAAATAATCCTGCACAGCAGATGAGCAACCAGGAGTCTGGCCAAGTCGTCATATAAAATCTTAAAATTCACTGGAGCATACCCCAGGTTCATATACTCGGTCAGCAAGTAACACAGCAATCTCTACAGATGTATCCAGGACTCAGCCACAATAAACGGCACGTCATGCTTGGAAAAGTCAGTTACTAACTTTTCCCATCTGAAGTAATAGGGAAAATATGAGCACTTATAATTGTAGATAGCCAGAGAATGGAATCAGCAAGCAAGCTAAAATGGAAGAAAAACGTTCCTTTAATAATCAGCAAACCTTGTCCCTGTACATAACTATCACTGTTCTTAATGTAATGGAAATAATGTTTTAAATACCCCTTTCATATATTTTTTTGTTGGTTAACATATTTATGGAGATCCTGAACATGGCAGATTCACAATTAAATCGAACTGCACAGAACTGCATGCGACTGGCACAGGAACACACAACGTGATCGTGTGCGATTCACATCCAGTTCCTAGTGTTAAAGGGCCCCAAGATCTGTACGGGAATGCAAAACCTGTGTGAAAGGGAACAAAAGCCCACCAACACAGGCCCAAACTTATCAGTTTACCTGCCAGGGCTCGCTACAGTCATCGTTCACTCCAGGAAACTTAAGTTCACTACACCACAGAGCCAGATAGGTGACACCTTTGTATCTTACTTTACCTTTGCAACCTCTTGTATCACCTCTCCATGTATGGCCTGCTAATCAGACAAATGTAATTATGCTCAATTGTCCATTGACTAAACATTCAACCACTGAAGCTGGAAAAGTGGTATTGAACCCAAAAACAAACATTTAATACATTGCAGCTTGCCAAGTCTTAGAGGAGACAGCTGCATTAGTGGTTTTCTTTTTTCCTTTCATCTAATAATCCAGTCAGCAAGTCTGATGTTTTTCTAAAGAACAAGCTCTTCAGCAGAATGCATCAGTTACAAAGAGGAGACAAACCATTTACCACCGGCAGAGGTGCTTACAAGGATTTGATTTATGTGAAACCTTTATCCCAAAAGGAAAAACACTGTTTGTTGTAACTGCTTATAAAGTATTAGCTGGAGTTTGGCTTCAATTTTGTTAGTGTGTTTAAATCTGCTAGTACATCCAAACCCTTCTCTCCCCTCAGACTGACAATGCTGCTGTCCAAAATGTGCCCTCTGTACTCATTCATCCAAAGTATGGGCACTCTAATACAGGAGAGGTACAGGGGAAAACAGGGGGGGGGGGGGGGGGGAAGCTTACGAAAAACGAATGCAGACATCTAAAACAGTGGAAAGCTGCAATATATTACATTTTGGCTTTAATACTGCTCAAAGCTGAACCAGAAAGAGCACAACATTTTTTCTTTCCCTTTTCATTATTGGAATTGCAAGACTAGTAATTTTGCTCAATCTTTTGATTGGTAAATATACATGCATTTTAACTAGTTATTTAGTGGTTTTCTGAGAACTCCTTACATTTTGCTAATGCTTTATTGTGTTTAAAACAGTTTGGTAATATAAAAGTTGATGTACACTTATCGTAAAGGTCACATGCACCATAGCATTTAGCCCCAGTGTGTCACATCCTGGTGTTTTCATGCACCTTGGAGGCACAGCTGCAGCATTTAGCCCCACTGCTTGCAACCTGTCAAAGTCTTCAGCAGTCTGGAATATGCTTGTTCTGACTCCTTAGAAACTTTAAAACTGAACTCCGGGAATTCGATAAAATCTACCCTTGTAGTGGGGCCTTATCACTGCAAGTTAGAGCTGCACGATTCCGGCCAAAATGAGAATCACGATTTTTTGGCTTACAATAAAAAGATCATGATTCCCACAACGTAAAATCTTTCACATTATAAAGAAAAAAAAAATGGCCAATTTTACTGGTTGCTTTTTTTTTTTTTTTTTTTATTAATTAAAAGTATATATTTTTTAAATTGCATTTGAAAGACCGCTTATGTCACAAAGTGACATAAAATATTGCAACAACCACCATTTTATTCTCTAGGGTGTCTACAGAAAAAAATAATAGAATATAATATATTATATATATATATATATACTAAGTAATTTTCTAGCAAAAAAAATAATTTGAACTTGAAACCAACAAATGTCTGAAAAGGGTTAGTGTTACCGCAGCTGCTGACTTTTAAAATAGTGACACTTACCTGTCCAGCGCGCCCGCGATGTCAGCACCCGAAGCCGATCTCTAGATCGTCTCTCTGGTCCTGCCGCCGCCATCTTGGGTATGGGAATCAGGAAATTGAGCCTTTCAGCTTAATTTCCTGGTTCCCTACTGCGCATGCGCGAGTTGCGCTGCGCAATAAGGACGGTCCCCGCTGCCTCTGGGATCTGTGTGTTTCCCAGCAGGCAGCAGGGCACTTGCGGAAAGGGGCGTAATCTACGCCCCTTTCCGCAGAGAGCTATCCCGGAAGTGGGTGCAGATACCTGTACTGTACAGGTATCTGCACCCCCCTGAAAGGTGCCAATTGTGGCGCCGGAGGGGGGGAGGGTTCCGATGAGCAGAAGGTCCACTTTAGGGTGGACCTCCGCTTTAAGTGGTTAAACTTAAACACTAGTGGTTTTTCACTCACACACAAAGTCTATTCCTTTGACAAGTTGTTACAATGTTTATACTTACCTTCAACTGATAAAGACTGCCCAGTTTTTCTCTTCCTTTCTTTTGATGGCTATGGCTTCAGAAAAGCAGAGAGAATTCTTTGCATAGAAAGAATTGTGAAACACTTTAGTCAAGATCGTGATAACGATTCTTGACGATTAATTGTGCAGCTCTAATGCAAGTGTTAGATGCTCATTATATATTGGAATGTGAGGATAAAGTATATTACCTACCCTATCTCAGTGCAGCACTGTTCTTTTCTACCCAAAGCACTGGGCTGTAGGCATTCCCTATAACCCTGCACTGGACGGCGCAAGTATTTAACCATGAGAGCGCCTTAGAGAGGCAGCAGTGCTAGACCAGTTGCAGAGAGAGAGAGAAGAAAAAAAAAAAAACTATACACGCCTGGGTGGATGCAGCAGCATCTGTCTGCTGACACCTCTAAGATAGACAACTGAGAGATAGACAACTGAGAGATCAAAGACCACTGATCACTCAATCCTTGGTCTTCAGGCTCTGCCCCTCCAGTGCTCACTGGAATCAGATGGTTCAGGCTTTCAGTAGCTTGCTGGGAGGCTGAGCCAGCTGCTGGTCCAGGCATCTGGATGGATCCCGACCAGCTGAGCAGGACCAGTTCTGTGATGTCAGCTGACAGCAGGCTTTAGCCCGCTGTCGGCTGAAAATGTGTCACAGGAGTGTAGAACTAAGTGCACTCCTGCTATCCACAGGAAAAGTACAGCCAAAAAAAAAAAGAAGCTTTGGCCATACCTCTCCTTTAAATACACTCAAGCACAAAGAAAGCAGTACAATTACATCACCATCAAGGCAAAGGAATTCACCTTCAAGGTTGAGAAAAAAAAAAAAAAAGAAGAAGAACGAATACATAATCTTTTTGCTTAAGGCTGGATTCACATCTATGCATTTTTAGTGCTATTTTGCAGATTTGCACTGCAGTCCATTTACCATGGAACAAGTTCTGTAGTGCAAATCTGCAAAATGCAAAAAGCACAAAAAATGCGTAAGTGTGAATCCAGCCTGAAGGCATGCTGCAGTCAAAAACCAAAAATATAAACCTTTAGATGCATACTGGGAGCATAGCTTACTTGCAGAATAGCTCAATTTCTCAACCAGAAATTGCTGCACAGCACTAATCTACCTCAATCTCAAATTTTGTATGGAGTCTGGTGGTTTGGAACACTTCTCACAAACAGATGCATGATGGAAAAGAATGTAATTGGTCATGTTAAAAGCAGATATGAGAAGAAATTACACAGCAAAGGGCTTCAGGAAGCCCAGGAAGGTGCCACAGCTCTGTCTAGTTTTGTGTGGTTATTGTGCAGCATTCTATACAAACTCAAGATTAAAGTGGTTGGAAACCTCAGACATGAAATGTGAACTAAGCACACATTGCGTGCCTCTCTCCAAAGCATGAAATGTCATTTCTCTCCCACTTCTGACGTTTCCCAGACACCAAGAGCTAAAAAAGGTGACAGGGGTGAGAGCTTCAAGGCACAACTTGTGACTGACATCCCCAGCTCTGTCGCTGTGTGACAAGGTATGTGTGTCTCTTCCATCCAATCAGCTGTCAGAGCTCCTGTACAATGTAACTGCAGCTCCCCACCCCCTGCTTTGTGAATCCGTGAAAAATCGTTTTACTCTTTGAGTGTTACAAGAATGTACAGGACAAGTGACTGTAAAAACAGATTATAAAACTAATACAACTTATGTGGGAGGATCTGTTGAATTTCTGTGTATCATCATACCCAGTCACTTCACTGGGTATATGGAAGGATTTACATCCACTTTAAAGAGGAAGTAAACCCTGATTGGTTTTACTTCCTCTTTTGCTCCCCAAAAGGCCTGCAAATTAAAGTGGTTGTAAACCCTTACAACACACTTTGACCTACAGGTAAGCCTAGATTAAGGCTTACCTGTAGGTCCTACACGGTTTAGGAGATATTTGTTGAAAGACAGGCACCACAGGCGCACTGAGCGTGCCGCGGTCAATGGCGATATGCCGCGAGTGGCGGCTCCCGCGCGCATGCGCGGGAGTGACGTCATCGCGGCTTCTCTGAATGACAGCGGTGGAGCGGCGTCATCACTCGCGTGGGAGCTGTCAGTCACAGCCCACGCTGGGGGAAGAAACGGCAAGGAGGTCCGTTACTTCACAGCGCATGCGCCGTTGACTACATTGGCGCACTACAAGTGAAATATCTCCTAAACTCCGCAAGTTTAGGAGATATTTCCAATACTTATAGGTAAGCCTTATTCTAGGTAAAAGGCAACAAAAGGATTTACAACCATTTTAAGTAAAACTAGATGACCTGTAGACCAGTTGCCATGTTTACTGGATAGCCTTATTAGCTCTCTATATGCTAATACACCTTTCTTGGAACCGTTCTTCAATCAAAAGGACCTTTGTATTTCAAAATAGGTTATGAAGTTTAAACTCTCCTTTAAACTCTCCTTTAAAGTGGTTGTAAACCCTTACAGACCATTTTGACCTACAGGTAAGCCTAGATTAAGGCTTACCTGTAGGTGCAAGACATATCTCCTAAAACGACATGGTTTAGGAGATATTTGCAAAAGACAGGCACCGCTGTCTATGGCGCACGCACCATAGACAGAGGCACACAGGCCCACTGAGCGTGTGATGCATAGTAGCCCATTATGCTTTACCTTTGCAGTGAATCAAAGAGGAAGTAAAACTCATCAGGGTTTACTTCCTCTTTAAAACCTCACATTTTAGAATAAGAAAATACAAAATCACTGGTCAAAGATTGCCCATTGTGCTGGATATTTTGAATTAGGCAAACATATTCAAAGGAAGCCAAACATATTACAAAGAGGACAAGGGGGCACTCTTTACGTCTAGAGGAAAAGGGATTTCATCTCCAAATACGGAAAGGTTTCTTCACAGTAAGAGCTGTGAAAATGTGGAATAGACTCCCTGCAGAGGTGGTTCTGGTCAGCTCAGTAGATTGCTTTAGAAAAGGCCTGGATTATTTGCTAAATTTACATAATATAACTGGGTACTAACATTTATAGGTAAAGTTGATCCGGGGAAAATCTGATTGCCTCTCGGGGGATCAGGAAGGAATTTTTTCCCCTGCTTTAGCAAATTGGATCATGCTCTGCTGGGGTTTTTCGCCTTCCTCTGGATCAACTGTGGGTATAGAATTGGGTATATGGGATTGTATGATGATTTTTTATTTTCTTTGTGTGGTTGAACTGGATGGACTTGTGTCTTTTTTCAACCTGACTAACTATGTAACTATATTTGCAGGAGGGACATTTTATATTTCCATGTATACACCATAATAATTTCCAGATAAAAAAAGAAGAATGTGAAAATTATTAAATGTTCCCTTAGGATAGGAATCAAACAGAGCTGGCTGGGTCAGTGATCTCATTCACAATGAATGCATCTCCAGAGGACACAGCCTTCCAAATCAGTGTCTGAATGCTCCTACAAGAAATATGCAGGGAAAACCATTGTACAATAGAACATGCTGAAGCAGACATTACCAGCTGTTAGAAGTAATGTTACCACATTATCTTAAAAAGTGAGATTCTTAGCAAACAATGTCAACCCAAAATGTAAAAATGTACAGGCAAGCTTGAAATGACTGAACAGTTCTTAACTTGTATGGCCCCTCTGCAGGGTCAAAGATGGCTTGTTTGACTTATTTTTTTGGAAGAAGAGTGTTAGCAGAACACAGGAACATTTTGACTGAGAACATTCAACCCCCATAGCGCCTCCCCCCAACTCCGACTGAAAATTAAGCAGTCAGGAGAAGGCTGTAATAACTTTGACATTATATATATATATATATATATATATATATATATATATATATATATAATCTCTTACTCCTAAAATTACAGCTTTAGAACTGTTGTACTTTCACTAAAAGGAGACCAGTACTACTGGACTCCATCTACTACTAACCTAACAATCTCTGACTTCGACCTATGGGTCAACTTCTGTACAACCGCCCTGTCAGATTTTTGCCGCTTGGTCAGTATATTTTGACAGCAGGTAAGTCTCCCCACTGTCAGAATACAAAGACCCAGTGGGGAGAAATCCCAGTGTGTGGATGGGGAAAGAGTTCTTTTTTCTTTTTCATACAGTCAGCAGGTCGAACAGAAAAAAACAAAAAAAAAAAAACAAACACACCACAAGACTATTCTATGGGTTATTTAACTAGTTGGACAATTTGGGCAAGCTACCCACATCCAAAAAAAACGTCATTGTACATAGGACGTATACAGCACGTCCAATCTCTCTATCCTGCTTCTGAGTCAGAGAAGGGAGGCATGGGCACAGAAAAAAAAAAAAAAAAAAAATTTTTGGATGTGCCGTGCCCCAATATTTGAAGGACTCGATACCACAAAGAACATTAAGATTTACATTTTGATAACATAGAAAATTAAACAAAATTATATATTACAAAAAAAGATATATTAAAAGTTACAGAGCCTAAAAAAATGCTTTGTCACATTCATATAGGTATACAACCATGACACAGAGGCGTCTCCAATCTTTGTTGTACAGGAGAGGCCAATGCTCTACAATGGAAATTGATGCCCAAAATCAATGACGGTGTCAATTGCTCTCTGTCAATTGCTCTCAACTAGTTTCGCGAACAGTAGTCGCTTCTTCAGGAGATATTTGGAATATGTCCATTTTGGGTAAAAAATAATTTCCAGTTAAAAAAAAGAAAAAAAGAAGTTACAATGACAACATATGAATCATATTTGTTACAGGGAGTTTTTTATCATATATTGACCATAGAGAAGTGAAGTGAGGCTTACCGGTCAGAGACCCCACAATGGTTGCACAGCTAGGGTGGTGCCCAGCTGTCAGCTGGGTAAACCACCCTTGGGGGCGGACACGGGAGGGCAAAAGTTGTCTGGGTATATATGTATAAGAAGCCATATGGCTTCATAGATCCCATAAGATAACGGTCCCCTGTTACCTGTAAGCTGTATACTGCCCAGATCACATCCGCATCAGACCAAAGCCAGCACTGTGTGCAGGCTGTCTGATGCGGCGCTCTTTTGTCCTCCATCCCGGTGCGTCATACGGCTGGTGACGGCACCGGCTGATGACGTCACTGGGACCGCCGCTCCTATTGCGCATGTGTCACATCCTGACAGCGCAATTGCCTAAGCCACCACGCAGTAAAGCGTGGATGGTAAGGCGCCCAGTCGGCCCCTCCCACCAACCCGAAGGAGGAGAAAGGAAGGGGCCAGTCGGGTGGAACGGCGCATGTCCGCCCAAGAGAGTCAATAATCCCATTGCTAATGCATACCTAAGGGGGTCCCGTCCGCACGCCTCACCTCACCATTACAATGGTCAATGGTAAAATTATTTATAACTTTGACAAAGTGCCATAAAATATTTAACAATAATATAAAATCATAACAGCGTAAGCACATCCTGAAATAGGATCCTAGTATAGAAAGAAACGATAGAACCATTGCATAGCAACACAACTGATGATTGTTTGTTCATCTGATTATGAACCAATATGTTTTGAGTAGGAGAAAGCCTTCTAACAAGGCTACCCATATACTGGTTAGTAGAATCCATGAAAAAAAAAGGGAAGAAAGAAAGGGAGGAAAAAAGAAAAAAAAGGAAAAGGAGGAGAAGGGGATAGGGGGAAAAAAAGAAAAGAATATATATATGGGGAGGGGAGGGGGGAAAAGCAAAATAGGAAAGGGGACGGGAGGACAGGATGGGAAAGAAGGGGGCAAGAATAAAAATAAAAATAGAAAGGGGGGGGGGAGGGAAAAAAGAGGGAGAAAATAAATGGAAAGAAAAAAAAAAAAAAAGGGGATAATGGGAAGGGGAAAAGGGAAGCAAGGGAGGGGGCACCATTCAGTATAAACCACCCCGTACTGTTATTTCAGAAAACATTTATACGATTGTGCCTCATTGAAGCCAGGTGGCACCAAGGCGTTTAAACGCTCAATCCAAAGTGTTTCACGCCTTAGTATTTCTCGATCCCAGTCGCCCCCTCGTAAGTCAGTTTTGTAATATATAAAACTTTGTTTAATTTTCTATGCAATAAAAATTTTAATCTTAATGTTCTTTGTGGTATCGCGATAGTCCTTCAAATATTGGGGCACGGCACATCCAAAAAGTTTTTTTGGGGGGGTTTTTCTGTGCTCATGCCTCCCTTCTCTGACTCTATGCATTATAAGGATGAGGATACCCTCCCCTAATGAACTAGTATAGTCTTGCACCCCAATACTATTATTTCTATCCTGCTTCTGTCAGCCCCTCCAAGTATACCATAAATGGGCTGTGATTATTGAAAGCTGGCATTACAGCAGGGGCAGGCAATCCCCTCCCTCCCCATCGGTAGTGCAGCGCAAGGAAATGTCAGTCAGACGCTAATGCATTCCAAATTTCAGAATTCCCCACACCGCACCCGCACTGGGGGGGAGGCACTGTGCCCCCACACATTGTAAATTGTAAATGATGGGAAACATTGATTGGTTATCTAACTTTGTTGTAGCTGCGATTGTCAGTCTTTGTGATGGCGAAGAATTTGGGTGCAGTTCTGCTAGGGGGGTGGTCCCTGTTTCCAGGAGGAGGAGGGCTGCGATTGACAACTGCCAAAGCCAATCAGAGTCCTGCTAGCCCCACCCACCATCTGGAGGAAGAGGACTCGCTTGGTTCCACACCTTTCATCTACGGGAGCCTGAGCTTGCACACAGGCCCACTGCTTTCAGAAAATAACCCAGACCCAAGCTCATCATTGCGTAAACATTCCAGATGCTTGTATGTGACATCAGCTGGATGCAAAAGGTGAATCAGAGGGGATGAGTGTGCCAGGACAGGCAGATGTGTCTCATCTCTGCTTCCGTTCACCACTCTGCATATCACATATCATAGATGAGAAGAGGGTACAGCAGTGGAGCAGATGAATAGGAGGGTACAGTGGTGGGGCAGATGAGCGGGGGGGGGGGGGGGGGTTAGCAGTGGGACAGAAGAGCATGATGGTGAGGAAATGTGCAGGGGGTACAATAGTGGAAGAGATGAGAGGGGGGTTACAGTGATGGGCTAGATGAGAATGGGGTTACAGTTATGGGGCAAAAGAGCAGGGGGGGTACATACATAGGTGAGACGGATGTGCAGGAGGTAAAATGGTGGGGCAGATGAGGGAGGGGGTTACTGTGTTGGGAGCGATGAAAAGAGGGTCCAGCGGTGGGGCAGATGTTCAGGGGGGGGGGGGGTAGAGTGGTTGGACAGAAGTACAGAAAGTACAGTGGTGGGAGAGATGAGAAGGGGGTACAGTGGTGGAAAGATAAGCTGGGGGGTTCAGTGTTGGGGCAGATGTGAAAAGGGAGGTGCACTGGTGGGGCAGAAGAGCAAGGGGGTTACAGTGGTGGGGCAGAAGAGCAAGGGAGTACAGTGGCTGGGCAGAAGAGCAAGGGGGGTACCGTGGTTGGGAAGATGTGCAGGGGGGAACAGATGTGGGTTAAAAGAGCAGGGGTTACAGTGGTGGGGCAGATGAGAAAGGGGGTTACAGTGGTGGGGCAGATGAGTAGATGGGTTCAGCATGAGGACAGGTAAGAAGGTGGTTCAGTGGTGAGATAAAAAGTGCCTGGGGGGGGGGGGGGCTGGTACAGCGATGGAGCAGATGTGCAGGGAGTGGCGAGGCAGATGTGCAGGGGGTACAGAGGTGGGAAAGATGTACAGGGGTAGTACAGTGATCTGAGGTGTGAAGGTGCAGGAATTGGGGCTGATCTAAAGCATGAGAGTGTAGGAAGTTAATTAATTAGTCACCAAGTAGTTTACAGCATTTACTTTATAAAAAATTCTTTTCCAGATTGAGAGTGTGAAGTTGACATTTTTTTGTTATAAAACCGGAACGCTCAATTTCTTTGAAAACATTTTTGGCACACTGTGCTCAAAAGGTTGCCTACCCCTGCGTTACAGAATACTCAGAGAAGTCGGCGGCTCTAGCCATCAAAAAAGCAGTCCAAATCAATGTTTAGGAAGATCAAAGGGATTAATTTAATCTGCAGACGATGTCAGTTAAAGCAAACTCACAAGTACAAAAAAAAGGCACCATCATGAAAAAGAAAGCCTTTCCTTACAAAAATAACACAATATATATATATATATATTATATATATATATATATATATATAATATATATATATATATATATATATATATATATATATATATATATATATATATATATATATATATATATATATATATATATATATATATATATATGTTTGCTTTAGTATTGAGTTATTGCCGAATAAACAGGTCCATAGCAGAAATGGAAGAAATTACTTTGGTCCATAGAGGGCGAAAAGGTGGTTATTTAAGCCAGTTTATATTGAAATTGTAACTACCGTAAAACTCTTTTGGAGTGGAGAGGGATCAGACCATTAAAACGCCTATCTTTTATTGTTGGGTGTGCCACCATTAGAGTCACCCTCTTTATTTCACCGTTATCAAAAGTAAAAAATAAAATAAAAATAAATTAATTTATATTATATTATATATATATATATATATATATATATATATATATAATATATATATATATATATATATATATAGATATATATATATATATATATACACACACACATACACATATACACACACACACACACACACACACAGTATATAAATTTCGGTTGACACCAGCACTGCAACAGAGCGAAAAATTTCCAGTGACCTCTGTTTGTTTGTACCCCCCTCCACTGCCATATTTGGGGGGGGGGGGGTAACCCACTCCCAGGTAAGATCGCTGCACAGTGATCTACGAAATTTACGGACCCTCCTTCTTAATCCCCCCCCCCCCCCCCCCAATGCTGCCTTCTGGGACACACAGGGACAATTCAGAAAGCACATTTAGAAAGCGCAGCGCTACTCGCACATGTGCAGTAGGAAACTGCAAAGCCGCCAGGCTTCCCTTCCTGTTTCCCTTACTACAGATGCTGGCGCCTGCACCTGAAGCTGACTGACAAATTGGCTCAGCATGCTGAAATTGTGGGATCCCTGGACAGGTAAGTGTCTTTATATTAAAAGTCAGTAGCTACTTTGTAAAAAAAAAAAAAAAAAAAAAAAAAAAAAAAAAAAAGACTAGAACCTGAAGACAACAGTGGATGCTTACAGGTCACTGTCAGTCCTAGCTGCTTGTTCTAATACCAGGTGGACTACAAGTTCACTCTAGCAATCATAAAGTAGTAGAAAGAAGAAGCATGTAAAGAGTGACTTCAGTATGCATTTTTTAACTGACTCTCATTTCCGCCAGTGCACACCCAAATTATAATACTCATCTGTTCTAGCTCCAGTAAGGAAAAAAAAATAAAAATAAACTGATAGTGGAAAAACTAAATTCTATGAAGACATTCCACCAATGGGACACTGAATAGATGTTCTCTCATCATAGGGATTACTGGAATTTTTCACATTAAAAGGGTGCTGTCTAGCAGGGAAAGTCACACATACTGTGCAACCCTTATCACCTGCCCTCTTAAGGCATGGTAGCAGAGCACAACCCTCCCCGGCTGATCTCTAGCAAAATTATAAAGCACTGCCACATGGTTTCCTGCATCATATTCAATAATCAAATCCCTCACCACTAGCTTCCTTAGGGCATGGGCACAGAGCGATATGCCCGCTAGGTTGAACAGAAAAAAACCTGCCGTGTGTACTCAGCATAACAGGTGGCCAGGAGAAACCAGAAAAAGCATTGAGCCCTTGCAAGATTGCTAGGAAAAATACTGTAGAGAAAATACTGCTTCTTCTGCTTCTATGTGTCATTCCCTCACCGACTAGGTGGTAGATGTGCCGGAAAACACTGCAGAATCCAAGTAGCCCAACAAAGAAGTCTCGCTAATCTAGCCAGCAAGGAAGGAACACATGGAAAGAGAAGAGTATTAATCCACCCCTTGTATAGCCATCCTGAAGCTTGCTAACTAAACTGCTAGCGTGATGTGGTCTTTACTTCAACCAATAATGGATACCAGCAGTAACATTTGAAAGTCTGCAGGGGAAATGCCCCTTACTTTTAGTAGATCTTCATTCCTATAAATTCCCCCAGCATTTGCCAAGGTCTGTAACTTTTCAAATGATTTTACTTATAGCATACAACACCCACATGAAGAAACCATGGCAGGTCCAATTGCCAAAGACAATGAGAAAACGGGAACACTAAACAAACAGACAGTAGTTAGTTTTGCATGGTTTTTGTTTCATGCTAGTTTTGAGCGTAGTCATCTGTGACTGACTGGATGCCGTTGCTGTAAAGCCACATGAAAATTTTTAACAAACCCCTAGTTAAAGTTTTAAGATGTATAGTCGCTACAGTACGCTCTGGAGAAAATAAAAAGAAACGTTTATGTTAGAAGTAATTTATGGAGAACCCGAACCTCATCTGACTTTTATTTCAAGAGGAGATCCAAGGTTTTCACAGGAGAAAATTCACCCCTCAGTGTCATACTACTAGAACCTCTACTCCATTGCAGCTTAAAGAAGTGGCTTTGAGCGCTTATTTGTTTTCTAACTGTAAACTCCCCTCCATGTTGTATCTAATTTTTAGGGACTCATTAATGACAGGAATAGTACCACTGGATTGGCGCAGGGCCAATGTGGTGCCTATCTTTAAAAAGGGAACAAAGTCTTTACTAAGTAACTATAGACCTGTTAGTTTAACTTCTATAGTTGGGAAGATACCGGAGGGATTAATAAAAGACCACATAGACGAGTTCTTGCAGGAAAAAAATATTTTGAGCAACAGACAGCATGGATTCATGAAAGACAGAAGTTGTCAGACAAACCTGATTTCTTTTTATGAGGTGGTAAGTAAAACCTTGGACAGAGGGGTGGCGGTGGACATGATATACTTGGATTTTGAAAAAGTGTTCAATACAGTTCCGCACACACGGCTCATATGTAAGGTAAAGTCTACAGGTTTGGAATTATAAATTTGTAAATGGATAGAAAACTGGCTAAAAGACAGAATTCAGAGAGTAGTGATTAATGATTCTTACTCTGAATGGTCTAAGGTTATCAGTGGTGTACCCCAAGGTTCAGTGTTGGGACCCTTACTTTTTAATACCTTTATAAATGATATTGGGTCTGGGATCAAAAGTAACATTTCCGTCTTTGCAGACGACACCAAGTTATACAGTGGAATAACGTCCTTACAGGATGTCTCCAATTTACAAGCCGACCTCAATGCTCTGTCTAATTGGGCGACTATGTGGCAGATGAGGTTTAATGTTGATAAATTTAAAGTTATGCACTTGGGGGCTAAGAATATGCATGCATTATACATGCTAGGAGAGAGGGGGGTGAGAGAGAGAGAGAGGGGGGAGAGAGGGGGGAGA